>NC_064863.1:13361604-13539104 GCF_024139225.1 Suncus etruscus | reverse complement strand
CAGGGTATCTACCTACCTATCTATCTATCTATCTATCTATCTATCTATCTATCTATCTATCTACACACACACGTGAACTGGAGCTAAGATCCGGCGTCAAGGACATAGAGGTTTATCACAGTTCACACATGAGAAGACAGGAGTGACATTAAAAGATTAAGGACATGGGGCCGGGAAGATGGTGCTAGAGGTAAGGTGTCTACCTTGCAAGATCTTGCGTAGGAAGGACCGCGGTTCGATCCCCCGGTGTCCCACATGGTCCTCCCAAGCCAGGAGCGATTTCTGAGTGCATAGCCAGGAGTAACCCCTGAGCATCAAACGGGTGTGGCCCAAAATCTAAAAAACAAACAAAAAACAGTTTAAGGACACATGAGGAGCACTGTTAAATTTTCCAGTTCGGATCAGTCTCCGTCCAAAAGCCCCATTCATTTTCAGTGGCCCAATAATTTACTGTGGGAAAACCAGCCCCGGTGAACTGGCCTGAAGTAGAGATACCCAGAGGATTAAGAAAACAGGGCAGGGGTGGGAAAGATAACACAGTGGTAGGGCATTTGCCTTGCATGTTATATGGCCGACTCAGGACGCACTCAGGTTCTATCCCCGGCATCCCATATGGTTCCCCAAGCCTGCCAGGAGTGATTTTTGAGAGCAGAGCCAGGGGGAACCCCTGAGCACCGCTGGGTGTGGCCCAACAACCAATTAATCATAAATGAATAACTAAAGTTTTTCAAAAAAGAAAATTCTTGGAACTGGACCTGAGTGAGTACAGCAAATAGGGCATTTTCCTAGTACATAGCTGATCTTGTGGGTTGGATTTCCAGTACCCCAAATGGATCCCGGAACCCTCTCAGGTATGATTCTTGAACTCAGAGCCAGGAGTCAGCCCTGGACGCTGCTGGATGTGGCCCCCAAACAAAACAAAAACTTCCTAGGAGAGGGGGACATTCAACTTCCGACACGTCAATCCATGAGCCCCACAGTCTCATGAAGCCCCAAATCTCTAAGGAGCCACAGCTAATATTCCCAGGGATTTGGTCTTAATCTTCCAAACGCCCATTACTAAAAGGAGAGATGCCTGGTTCCAGCTCACACAGCCCTTCAGAGCTTGAGTTGGGGCTCTCCTGAGCCCTGAGTTACTGAATCCCAGAGACCTCGGGCTTAATCCTCATGAGCTTCTCAGAGCCCACGAAGCATCCCTTTCAGAACCCAATTCCCATTTGCCTAGGACCTGGACGTGCAGCTCAAGGAGGCCCGGCAGGAGAATTCAGAGTTGAAGAGCGCCGCCAAAAAACTTGGGGAGAAGCTGGCAGTGGCCAAAGACAGACTGACACTGAAGGAGGCTCATGTAACCCAGAAATCAGGTGTGGTGCCCGCCCACCCCCACCCAACCTTCCTTTGCATGGGGAACATTAGTGCCAAGCACAAACACAGTGCCGCCACTGTGAGGCCTTGGGGAATAATAAAGTGGGGTGTGGGGCAAGGTTGAGTGATTTGGCCTTCTTGGTGGGAAGCCCATGTAGGGACAGGTGAGCTGACACTCCAAATTGCTCCCTCAGTGTCCCCAGCCCCACTGTGCTCAGACTTCTCTTTGCTCTCATTTCTTTTTGTTATTTTTGTTTTGTTTTGTGTGTGTGTGTGTGTGTGTGTGTGTGTGCGTGTGCGTGCGCGCGCGCGCAAGTCTGGGGGGATATATGTATGTGTGCAAGACTATAACATGTATCAATCTAAATGTGTGTATTATGTGTGCATGAATATATGAGATTATATGTATATGAGAGAGAGACAGAGCCAGAGACACAGGGAGACAGGTGGGGGCAAGAATCCTCTTCACTGTCTTTACCCCACACATTTGGACAAAGTTCTTTTCCTTTAATGTTGATTCACACAGGCAGAGTATCGCCCAGGCTAATGTTCTTCTGCCATAGGGGTAGCCAGGACTCTGTGATACAGGTGAAGAAGGGAGGCTGAGGATAGAGTCATATTACAGAGATTTATTAAAGTACTTGCCTTGCCTTTGGCTGACCCTGCTATGATTCCCCAGCATCCACAGGCATTGATAGGAATGTTCCCTGTGCACAGATATTCCAGGAGTAGCCCCTGAGCACCACTGGGTATGACCTCAAAGCCACCACCCCAGACCCCGAATAACAAAATAAAAGATATGGCTAAGCAAGATAAAGTATTTCTTTACATAAAGCCAATGAGCTAAATAGTTGGTGACAGTGCATGTTTGTATCTAAGAGGTTCTGACTCCAGAGGCCCTTCCCCTAGGCTCCCTCCACAGACAGTTACACTCACACACCTACAGTGTGTACAGCGTGACACCAAAAGAGATGACAAAGACACACAACATCAACTCTATCTCCTAGGAGAGCTTATGGGAAGTCATATGCTAGTTTTGTTTACTCATTGTCATTTTTGTTTGGGACCACTCCTCCCCTAGCACTGCTCAGGACCTCACCTGACCCTGCTCATGGAGCACACCTAGAGAAGCTCTGGGAACAATATGGAGTGCTGGGGATTAAACCGGGGTTGTCTGCTTGCCAGGAAAGCATCTTACCAGCTATACTTTCTTGCCACCACTGGATACATGTTGATACCATGGGCCACACAGTGAGGATTACAGAACTCAGGCTAGAAGAAACCACCATGATCTGGGGAGAGGGCTATGTGGAGAACTGGAGCAGGGGTCTTACAGGAAATTTGTGGAGAAAATGAGCCATTCTATTTAATATATATTTTTGTTTATTGGGGCCACACCCTTTGGTGCTTAGGAGTTACTTCTGGCTCTGTCCTCAGGAATTACTCCTGGTGGTGCTTGAGGGACTATATGGAATTCCATATATATATATGAAATATATATATATATGTATTTATATATATTTTACCAATTCAATTGTAGAGGGGAAATTGTAGAGAAATGGGAAGTGTCTTCTGCAATACCTACTACAATATCTTCTACTGAAAGATCAATTTTGTATGTATTTTGTTCTAGGAATCAAACCCAGGACCCAACACAGGCTATGTGCTCTACCATTGAGCCATGTCTGTGGCCTAAATGTCTCATTGTGTTAATCTATGGAAGGTATAACCAAAACATGTGGAAAACTCCTCTCACTTAGGAAAAACTTGCAGGACACCTATTTGAACTCACGGTGCTTCTTGAACCAAGATGGCCACCATTTTAGGAAGTCCAGTTGTTTGTTGGGTTGTTCTTAGGGGTTATTCCTGGCTCTGGGCTCAGGAGTGGTCCTTGACTTGTTGCTTGAGGAGACTATAGTGATAGAAGTGATAGAACAAAGTGTGTTCCCTTAACTCTGGTAAGTGAGTCTCCTACTGAAGTCTCCCACTTTCATCATGCTGGACCCAAATACTTAGGAGTATTTACTACATGGGAGATGATGGCTAAAGAGTTGGCCCATTTCCAAATGAGAACCAGTTGGCTAAGTCTGCAGACATTAGCCCAAGGCCAACCATAATTAATTATGCAAACCATAATTAAGCTTCTGCTTGCAGATGATGTGAAAACAGAGTTAGTCCCCAACAATCAAGGCCTGGGAGAAGCCAATGACTTGAAAGCCTTCCGTCTCCCACCTCAGCAGGACCCGAACTTTCTGCAGGAGTGTTTGTGCGAGGAAGGAGGCCAGGAAGCTCAGGTAGTGTCTGAGAGTGTCTGACACCTCCTCTTCCAGAAGAGGCCAATTCTCAATAGCCTGGGGTCCGTTGGAAGCCACAATTCTCAGAGTGTCAGGGGTAGATGCATGGGGGAGCATTTCTAGTCAACAACTAGATTGATTGATTGGAACCTAGGGGGTGTACTAGAATGTCCCCCACTTCTACTCACCAGCTCCTGAGAAGTTAGAAATGAGCCTTGGAACCCCAGCTTTCGCTGCTGGGTTCCACAGTCCTTATCGAGGGACACCCAAGTTCTCTTTCCAAGGGAGTCTCTTAAACTCTTAAATAGACAATCTCATAAACTTGATTGCTTCTCGCTGACTATGCTGTAAAGTCAGGATATAAACATGGTGAAGTCAGTGCTGTGGAGAACGAGCAAGGCCGGGTCCCACTCTGGCAGTTTTATGAGTTTTTCTTTTTCTTTCTTTTCCTTTCTTTCTTTCTTTCTTTCTTTCTTTCTTTCTTTCTTTCTTTCTTTCTTTCTTTCTTTCTTTCTTTCTTTCTTTCTTTCTTTCTTTCTTTCTTCTTTCTTTCTTTCTTTCTTTCTTTTCCTTTTCTTTCTTTCTTTCTTTTTTTCCTTTCTTTCTTTCTTTCTTTCTTTCTTCTTTCTTTCTTTCTTTCTTTCTTTCTTTCTTTCTTTCTTTCTTTCTTTCTCTTCTTTCTTTCTTTCTTTCTTCTCTCTCCTTCCTTCCTTCCTTCTTCTTCTTTCTTTCTTTCTTTCTTTCTTTCTTTCTTTTCTTTCTTTCTTTCTTTCTTTCTTTCTTTCTTTTTCTTTATTTCTTTCTTTCTTTCTTTCTTTTTCTTTCTTTCTTTCTTTCTTTCCTTTCTATCTTCTTTCTTTTCTTTCTCTCTTTCTTTCTTTCTCCCTTCCTTCCTTCTTTCTTTCTCTCTTTCTTTCTCTTTCTTTTTCTTTCTTCTTTCTTTCTTTTTCTTCCCCTTTTCCTTCCTCCCTCCCTTTCTTTCTTTTTCTTTCTATTTTTCTTTCTTTCCTTTCTATCTTCTTTCTTTTCTTTCTCTCTTTCCTCCCTCCCTCCTTCCTCCCTCCATCCCTCCTTTCCTCTTTCCCTTCTTTTCTCCTTCCCTCCTTCCTTCTTTCCTTCCCTTCTTCCTTCCCTCTTTCCCTCCTTCCTTCTTCCCTTTTGCTCCCTTCCTTCTTCCATCCCTCCTTCTTTCCTTCTCTCCTGCCCTCCTTCCTTTTTTCTTTTCTTTTCTCTCTCTCTAATTATCTTCTAGACCCAGGAGAAGGCTAGTGCTAAGACAGAGCCCACAAAGCAGCAGTTTGAGGAAGACCTGTGGAAAATCAAAGCACAGACGGAAGAGGAGAAGGAGCGACTCAAAGACCAGCTGGTGAGGCGGCTGGAGGAGCTGGTCAAGAAGCACAAAGTGGAGATCAAGTCAGTTCGCTCCTCAGTGGAGGCCGAGAGGAGGAAGCTGCAGAGGGTGAGCCCCCTTGTTGGCCGCTGCCTGGCTTGTTCCTGCCTCCCCATCCCCCATCCCACCCAACCCCCGTTCTTGCCTTTTTTCCCTTCTCTCCTTTCTCAAACATTTCTCGCATTCCTGCTGGGTGCAGATGCATGCTCATTTTCTCTTTATTTTGGTTTGGATGCCACACCCGAAAACATGTATTGGGGTTACTCCTGGCTCTGCATTCAGGAATCACTCCTGGCGGGTTTGGGGGAACCATATGAGATACCAGGGATTGAACCCAGATCAGCCACTTGTAAGGCAAGCCACTGTAACTATGGCTCTGGCCCCAAAAAGCTCATTTTCTCACCCAAAAGAATTCTGGGTCATTTATGATACAGAGAAGGGGTGTCCCTCTAAAGCAATAGAATCTGAGGTCACTGATATAGTGTGGACGTGTGTTGCATAAATTCTTTTTTATGGGGGAGTCTCCCAACCAGTGCTCTGGTAATGTCCTCTCCCCATGATTCTCAGCCAACTGGTTCCATGCAAGGGCCCAAAGATGCAGTATTAATCAGACCTTGAGGTGCTTGGGATTACCTGGGTCTTCCCTGTTTGGGGGGTTTCCCCTTGCAAGGCAACACCCTGCAGTGCTCAGGAATCCCCAGAGCTGCACCCTGCAATACTTGAGAACCAATTAATATCAGGGATCAACCTGAGATTGGCCAAATGCAACCATGCAGGTATTTCCTCCTTGGTGGGGTAGTGACCAAGAAGGGTAAAGATAAGATGTACCAGGTCATGCTCTGGTACTTTTTTGGGTCTGTACTTAGCAATGTCAACCCAGGCACTGTCTCTAGCCCCTTTTAATTTGGGGAAGCAGAGAAATAACAGGAAGCAAATCCTCAGGCCTTACACACTGCCAGAACTCAAATCCCAGCTCTTCTGGTCTCTAAATCTGTGGGTAAAGCAAGTATTTTGACTGGAGTGGGGGATCTTCAGAAGGAAACTCTGCCTGCCCCAGGTCTAAACCAGATCCTAATTAATGTAGTTCCTCCTGAAGTAGCTGCAGGAATAAAATGAGGCCACCCAGTTGTGAGAGCAAAGAGAGTTCGAGGCATAAGAGGTGCTGAGTAGTTGCAGGAGACAATGAAGGCAGGTCCCAAGAAGAAGGTTCCTTGCCCCACAGGGCTATGCCAATAACACACCAAAGGGGTGGCTCCCAGCTGAGCAGAAATGCAAGAAATGCCATGTTTGTGGATGTTTTAGAAGATTGATGGATGAATCAGCATTTCTGGGGAGCATAGGTGGTCCTTTCTTATGAGATACCCTTTCTTTTTTATTTTTTTTATTTTTATTTTTTTGGTTTTTGGGCCACACCTGGCGCTGCTCAGGGGTTACTCCTGGCTGTCTGCTCAGAAATAGCTCCTGGCAGGCACAGGGGACCATATAGGACACTGGGATTTGAACCAACCACCTTTGGTCCTGGATCGGCTGCTTGCAAGGCAAACGATGCTGTGCTATCTCTCCAGGCCCTGAGATACCCTTTCAACATTCAAGAACTTGCATGAGTGACTTTGAGTGTTCACCAGAAGAGAACCATCTTGTACTGAGGGAGGTATTGTGGGTGGATAAGAGGAGCAGGGAGACAGGCAGTAATGTAAATACAAGGGAGTTTATTCCAGCATACTGGGGTTCAACATCTCCCAAGAAATGAGAACCCTGAGAATGGCTTACAGGCCACATTTAAAGGGTTCCTAGGTCTCAGACCATAGGATTCCCACTTTGCGGTATTGATCTTTTAAAATTATCAGTCCTTAGTACATGATTGGACTAGGACTAGTTATAGTTCAAATGTAGCATTAGACAAACAGTTATGGCGGGCAGTTAGCTCACTGAGGGGTGATTAGGCATTTTCAGATCCAGGGTACAGTGTCATCTGGCCATCTGTCAGCCACTGTTTAGCCTTATTTGCAAGTAGTTCCTGACATTTACCCTTAGAGTCTGGTTCCAGGAACTAACTATTCTGGGCCTAGTGTTTGTACCTTAAGACTGCAGCCTATAATGGCTACACTTAGGTTCACAGCAAAGCCCAAAGCTTGAAAAAAAGAAAGAAAGAAAGAAAGAAAGAAAGGAAGGAAGGAAGGAAGGAAGGAAGGAAGGAAGGAAGGAAGGAAGGAAGGAAGGAAGGAAGGAAGGAAGGAAGGAAGGAAGGAAGGAAGGAAGGAAGGAAGGAAGGAAGGGAGAAAGAAAGAGAAAGAAAGAAAGAAAGAAAGAAAGAAAGAAAGAAAGAAAGAAAGAAAGAAAGAAAGAAAGAAAGAAGAGAAAGAAAGAAAGAAAGAAGAAAGAAAGAAAGAAGAAAAAAGAAAGAAAGAAAGAAAGAAAGAAAGAAAGAAAGAAAGAAAGAAAGAAAGAAAGAAAGAAAGAAAGAAAGAAAGAAAGAAAGAAAGAAAGAAAGAAAGAAAGAAAGAAAGAAAGAAAGAAAGAAAGAAAGAAATCAAGCAAGCTTCAGACATCAGGCTAGAATAGACTACTAAGTAAAATAGCACAGCAAGTAGTGCATTTGCCTTGCACATCACTGATCCAGGTGCGATCCCTGGCATCCCATATGGTCCCCTGAGCACTGTCAAGAGTGGTCCCTGAGTATAGAGCCAGGAATAACCCCTGAACACATTGGTGTGGCCCAAAACCATAAAAAAAAATAATAAAATAAACCCCATTTACCACTCAGTAGAGAAATCAAGGTTTTTTCTTGAGTGCAGTGTGTCCTGGACGCTTCCCTTCACCTAACCACTGCAGTGGGTGACTAGGTAGACCCAAAAGACTTATCTGCCTTCCTCCTTGGAAGAATTAGAGACTATTATCACTGGATCTTGATGGACAGATCTTTGGACAAGATTACCATTTAATCTTGATAGAGTTGCTCTTGATCTGAGCTGGCGAAATAACTTCTTGAGCATCCCTTGGCTGTGCTGGATCATGCTGCACGGCACATCTTGTTTGTCTCACTTAAGAGTCTTGGGGTATGGCCAAAGGAATAGTGGACAGTATGGTAGTTAAAGCCCTTACCTGGAAGGAAGGAAGGAAGGAAGGAAGGAAGGAAGGAAGGAAGGAAGGAAGGAAGGAAGGAAGGAAGGAAGGAAGGAAGGAAGGAAGGAAGGAAGAAGGAAAGGAAGGAGAAAAGAAAGGAAGGAAGGAAGGAAGGAAGGAAGAAGGAAGGAAGGAAAGAAGGAAGGAAGGAAGGAAGGGAGGGAGGAAGGGAGGGAGGGAGGGAGGGAGGGAGGGAGGGAGGGAGGGAGGAGATAGAGAGAAAGAAGAGAGAAAAAACAAAAGTCCTCGCCCTTTTATCCAACAACTTCCTGTTGGAATCACCAGCTCCATGTATGGTTCCTGCTAGGAGTAATCCTTGATCTCAGAGCCAGGAGTATGTCCTGAACATTGCTGAATGTGGCCCAAACTTTCCATTTTTCAACCCTTAAAAAATTCCAGTGAAGGGGCTGGAGTGATAGCACCGTGGTAGGGCATTTGCCTTGCATGTGACTGACCTGGATGGACCCCAGTTTGATTCTTGGCATCCCATATGGTCCCCCAAACCTTCCAGGAGTAATTCCTGAGTGCCACAGGGGTATGGCCCCAAAACAAAAACAAAATTCTAATGAATTTTGGTAATTTCTTTGTGCGGGAGGCATACCCAGCAATGCTCAGGGGATACTCCTGGCTTTGTGCTCAGAATCACTCCTGGAGGTGCTCAGGAAATCATATGCGATGCCAGGAATTGAACTCAGTTCAGACGTGTGCAAGGCAGACCTCCTACCCTCTATACTATCTCTCAGACCCTCTGTTTGGTCATTTATGTTGGTTGCTTATTTACTGTCCCCATCATATGTCTCTCTTCCTAATTTGCCAGTAGCTAATGGACAATCTAGATATGGACAGGTTAGATAGAAGCAGAAAAGTGTGAGTCTTGGTTTCTTTGTACCACCTTCAACTTAAATATGCTTTCTGCTCATCTTTCTTTTCCAGGTGATTCAGAACTGTTCTTTTTATGACAGTAAATCATATTATTATACTTCCCCAAATGAAGCTTACTAATACCAAAACATTATTGCTGAAATCAGTTCTTTCCATCTCTGTGGAAATCCCTGCCCCAGTAGGTCTGTTTCTCGAGGCAAAAATGGGAGCGGTGATTGATTATATGTACTCTGGCAAGTTAGGCCCTATAAAATTAGAAATAGCCTTTGCTTTAGGCTGAAAATCTTTCTCTTGGGGGCTTTGCAATATGCTGTTCCAGTGAATCCGCTGTGGCAAAATGAGTGCGTGTCTGCACTAGTAAGCAAGTTAAGCAAAACCTTTGTTGAATCAAAGTTCCTGTGAATGGGAAGTTAATTAATGAAGTGAAAAATATAATTCACATTTTTTGCTGAGGGAATGTCTGTGTTTCTGATGGCTGCTTAAATTGGCACTACTTATTTGGAACAAAAGAATAATTTGTACCTTGTCATCAGAAGCGAACTCTCCAAAACAACAAGCCCTGCAAAAGGCATCATAGATTTACTAAAGGACTACATGTCTGCTAATTGTCCATTTCTGTGGTCTCTATGATTGATCCACTACACTCAGGACTTACTCCTACTTCTTTTTTTTTTTTCTTTACCTAGAATATATTTTCTTTCTTTCTTTTTTTTATTTAAACAACTTGATTACATACATGATTGTGTTTGGGTTTCAGTCACGTAAAGAACACCACCCATCACCAGTGCAACATTCCCATCGTCAATGTCCCAAATCTCCCTCCTCCCCACCCAACCCCCGCCTGTACTCTAGACAGGCTTTCTATTTTACTCCTACTTCTGTGCTCAGGGGAGCCATAGAAAATGCCAGGGATTAGTCCTGGGTTAGCAGGATGCCAGTCACATGACTTAATCACTGGATTCTCTAGCCCAATACCATGTCCCTTTGGAGGACCAGTAGTCGATCATGATCACTCCTTCTTCCCTTCTCGTCACTCAAACATCAAGTTTATTTATTTTGCTTCTTGGTGGCCTGGATCATCTTTTCTGGCCTTGGTTTAAAGTAGAAGCAGATGGCTGATCCAGCCATTCAATCTTGGTAGGTCATGTGATGGATGGTCTACATGTTTTTTTGTTTGTTATTTTTTTTTTTGTCTCCCATTTCCCTGTTGCACCTAATCCAATATTTTTTTGAAGCTTCTGAAGTTTTAGGCTTCAGTTCAGACTCCCCAAAAGAATGTGTGTTGTACTCCTCAGATATTTCCAATTTATGCATAATTTGTACAATTTTATGGTCAAACTCCTTTATTTTCCTTCTTCATCCAATACCTCTCCCCTATCTAACTCCATTTGGTTCAAATGGAAAAATCCCCTGATTTTTCTATTTTTTTGATTTAGTGCCTAGCTTTCCCTTGATAAAGTACACTCCTACACACACACACACACACACACCTTTTCAGTTCTGTCTAGTTATGACTGATTAGTCTTCCCACCAGCTTTCTCTGCCTTTTACTGTAACATTTCTATCTGCCGCATGGCACCCTCATGCTTACTTAGCCTACCTCAGACTGTGCTTCTTATGATTGACTATTTGTTACATGTTTTCGCCAGTGGAATGCTTTCTTCACTGCACCATCCAATGAAACTTTGGAATAAACTCATACTGGCACTAAAACAATGTTGTTTTGTTTATTGTGGCCACACCTGACTGTTCTTAGGACTTACTCCTAGCTTTGGGCTCAGAGATTTCTCTTGGAGCTTGGGGAACCATATAAGGTACCAGGGATCAAACCCAAGGCAAGACCCCTACCTGCTCCAGCTCAAGCTGAAAGGTAATTGATGTGTCTCTTCCCAACTCTGTGTTCAGTGACATCTCTGTCATTGCTGGAAACCAGTTAAGATAGGAGTAGTTCTCAAATAATTGAGACTAATAAATTCTACAAATTGACATTTGTGCAGAAAGCCAATCGTTAAACGTTTACCAACACACATTGGCCATATTCACAAACCCTTATACCTGGTATAGAGATGTTTGGCTATATTGGTTGGTTGGTTGGTTGAATGACCAAACGACAGGTTTCCATTACCTCTGATCATACCCAGTGACACAAGGCTCTCTCATCTCCTCTATCCCACACTACCCCACCCCAACACACACACACACACATACACACACACACACACATACACACACACACACACACATTCCCATTGTTCAACTTGAATGAACATCCTTTGTGGGGAATAGAAGAAGACCTGAAGTCTGGGCTTCCTGCTCCAGGGAGCATCTATGGCCAGCACAGACTTCTTCTACTTTTTTTTAAATTTATTTAAACACCTTAATTACATACATGATTGTGTTTGGGTTTCAGTCATGTAAAGAACACCACCCATCACCAGTGCAACATTCCCATCACCAATGTCCCAAGTCTCCCTTCGCCCCACCCGACCCCCGCCTGTACTCTAGAGAGGCACTCCATTTTCCTCATACATTCTCATTATTAGGACAGTTCAAAATGTAGTTATTTCCCTAACTAAACTCATCACTCTTTGTGGTGAGCTTCCTGAGGTGAGCTGTAACTTCCAGCTCTTTTAGCTTTTGTGTCTGAAAATTATTATTACAAGGGTGTCTTTCAATTTTCTTAAAACCCATAGATGAGTGAGACCATTCTGCGTTTTTCTCTCTCTCTCTGACTTATTTCACTCAGCATAATAGATTCCGTGTACATCCATGTATAGGAAAATTTCATGACTTCATCTCTCCTGACAGCTGCATAATATTCCATTGTGTATATGTACCACAGTTTCTTCAGCCATTCGTCTGTTGAAGGGCATCTTGGTTGTTTCCAGAGTCTTGCTATGGTAAATAGTGCTGCAATGAATATAGGTGTAAGGAAGGGGTTTTTGTATTGTATTTTTGTGTTCCTAGGGTATATTCCTAGGAGTGGTATAGCTGGATCGTATGGGAGCTCGATTTCCAGTTTTTGGAGGAATCTCCATATCGCTTTCCATAAAGGTTGAACTAGACAGCATTCCCACCAGCAGTGGATAAGAGTTCCTTTCTCTCCACATCCCCGCCAACACTGTTTATTCTCATTCTTTGTGATGTGTGCCATTCTCTGGGGTGTGAGGTGGTATCTCATCGTTGTTTTGATTTGCACCTCCCTGATGATTAGTGATGTGGAACATTTTTTCATGTGTCTTTTGGCCATGTGTATTTCTTCTTTGTCAAAGTGTCTGTTCATTTCTTCTCCCCATTATTTGATGGGATTAGATGTTTTTTTCTTGTAAAGTTCTGTCAGTGCCTTGTATATTTTGGAGATTAGCCCCTTATCTGATGGGTATTGGGTGAATAGTTTCTCCCACTCAGTGGGTGGCTCTTGTATCCTGGGCACTATTTCCTTTGAGGTGCAGAAGCTTCTCAGCTTAATATATTCCCATCTGTTAATCTCTGCTTTCACTTGCTTGGAGAGTGCAGTTTCCTCCTTGAAGATGCCTGTAATGTCCTGGAGTGTTTTGCCTATGTGCTGCTCTATATATCTTATGGTTTTGGGGCTGATATCGAGGTCTTTAATCCATTTGGATTTTACCTTCGTACATGATGTTAGCTGGGGGTCTAAGTTCAATTTTTTGCAAGTGGCTATCCAATTGTGCCAACACCACTTGTTGAAGAGGCTTTCCCTGCTCCATTTAGGATTTCCTGCTCCTTTATCAAAAATTAGGTGGTTGTATGTCTGGGGAACATTTTCTGAGTATTCAAGCCTATTCCACTGATCTGAGGAGCTATCCTTATTCCAATACCATGCTGTTTTGATAACTGTTGCTTTGTAGTACAGTTTAAAGTTGGGGAAAGTAATTCCTCCCATATTCTTTTTCCCAACGACTGCTTTAGCTATTTGAGGGTGTTTATTGTTCCAAATGAATTTCAAAAGTGTCTGATCCACTTCTTTGAAGAATGTCATGGGTATCTTTAGAGGGATAGCGTTGAATCTGTATAATGCCTTGGGGAGTATTGCCATTTTGATGATGTTAATCCTGCCAATCCATGAGCAGGGTATGCATTTCCATTTCCGTGTGTCCTCTCTTATTTCTTGGAGCAGAGTTTTATACTTTTCTTTGTATAGGTCCTTCACATATTTAGTCAAGTTGATTCCAAGATATTTGAGTTTGTGTGGCACTATTGTGAATGGGGTTGTTTTCCTAATGTCCATTTCATCCTTATTACTATTGGTGTATAGAAAGGCCATTGATTTTTGTGTGTTAATTTTGTAGCCTGCCACCTTGCTATATGAGTCTATTGTTTCTAGAAGCTTTTTGATAGATTCTTTAGGGTTTTCTAAGTAGATTATCATGTCATCTGCAAACAGTGAGAGCTTGACTTCTTCCTTTCCTATCTGGATTCCCTTGATATCCTTTTCTTGCCTAATCGCTATAGCAAGTACTTCCAGTGCTATGTTGAATAGGAGTGGTGAGAGAGGACAGCCTTGTCTTGTGCCAGAATTTAGAGGGAAGGCTTTCAGTTTTTCTCCATTGAGGATAATATTTGCCACTGGCTTGTGGTAGATGGCCTTCACTATATTGAGAAAGGTTCCCTCCATTCCCATCTTGCTGAGAGTTTTGATCAAGAATGGGTGTTGGACCTTATCAAATGCTTTCTCTGCATCTATTGATATGATCATGTGGTTTTTATTTTTCTTGTTATTGATGTTGTGTATTATGTTGATAGATTTACGGATGTTAAACCAGCCTTGCATTCCTGGGATGAAACCTACTCGATCGTAGTGGATGATCTTTTTAACGAGGCATTGAATCCTATTTGCCAGGATTTTGTTGAGGATCTTTGCATCTGCATTCATCAGTGATATTGGTCTGTAATTTTCTTTTTTGGTAGCGTCTCTGTCTGGTTTAGGTATCAAGGTGATGTTGGCTTCATAAAAGCTATTTGGAAGTGTTTCTGTTTGTTCAATTTCATGAAAGAGTCTTGCCAAGATTGGCAGTAGTTCCTCTTGGAAAGTTTGATAGAATTCATTAGTGAATCCATCTGGACCTGGGCTTTTGTTTTTCGGCAGACATTTGATTACTGTTTTAATTTCATCAATGGTGATGGGGGTGTTTAGATATGTTACATCCTCTTCCTTCAACCATGGAAGATTATAAGAGTCCAAGAATTTATCCATTTCTTCCAGGTTCTCATTTTTAATGGCGTAGAGTTTTTCAAAGTAGTTTCTGATTACCCTTTGAATCTCTGTCATATCAGTAGTGATCTCTCCTTTTTCATTTCTGATACGAGTTAATCAAGTTTCTCTCTCTCTCTCTTTCTTTGTTAGGTTTGCCAGTGGTCTATCAATCTAGTTTATTTTTTCAAAGAACCAACTTCTGCTTTCGTTGATCTTTCGGATTGTTTTTTGAGTTTCCACTTCGTTGATTTCTGCTCTCAGCTTTGTTATTTCCTTCTGTCTTCCTATTCTTGGGTCCTTTTGTTGAGCATTTTCTAGTTCTATTAGCTGTGTCATTAAGCTACTCAGGTAAGCTCCTTCTTCCTTCCTGTTGTGTGCTTGCAAAGCTATAAATTTTCCTCTCAGTACTGCTTTTGCTGTGTCCCATAAGTTCTGATAGTTTGTGTCTTTATTTTCATTTGTTTCCAGGAACCTTTTTATTTCCTCCTTGATTTCATCTCGGACCCACTGGTTATTGAGCATGAGGCTGTTTAACTTCCAGGTGTTAAAGTGTTTCTTCTGAGTCCCTTTGGAGTTCACAAATAATTTCAGAGCCTTGTGGTCAGCGAAGGTAGTCTGCAAAATTTCTATCCTCTTGATCTTATGGAGGTATGTTTTATGTGCCAGCATGTAGTCTATCCTGGAGAATGTCCCATGTACATTGGAGAAGAATGTGTATCCAGGTTTCTGGGGATGGAGTGTCCTATATATATCCACTAGGCCTCTTTCTTCCATTTCTCTCCTCAGGTCTAGTATATTCTTGTTGGGTTTCAGTCTGGTTGACCTATCCAGTGTTGACAAAGCCGTGTTAAGGTCCCCCACAATTATTGTGTTGTTGTTGATATTATTTTTCAGATTTGTCAACAGTTGTATTAAATATTTTGCTGGCCCCTCATTCGGTGCATATATGTTTAGGAGAGTGAATTTTTCCTGCTCTACGTACCCCTTGATTAATATAAAATGTCCATCTTTGTCCCTTACAACCTTCCTGAGTATAAAGTTTGCATTATCTGATATTAGTATGGCCACTCCAGCTTTTTTATGGGTGTTGTTTTCTTGGATAATTTTTCTCCAGCCTTTTATTTTGAGTCTATGTTTGTTCTGACTATTCAGGTGCTTTTCTTGTAGGCAGCAGAAGGTTGGATTGAGTTTTTTGATCCATTTAGCCACTCTGTGTCTCTTAACTGGTGCATTTAGTCCATTGACGTTGAGAGAAAGAATTGTCCTGGGATTTAACGCCATCTTTATTTCAAAATTTGGTGTGTCTTTTGGGTAGTCTTGTCTTAGATTAGGTCTTTCAGTTTTTTCTCTTAAGACTGGTTTTGTGTCTGTGAAGTTTCTGAGCTGTTTTTTGTCTGTGAAGCCATGTATTCTTTCGTCAAACCGGAAAGTGAGTTTTGCTGGGTATAGTATTCTGTGTGAAGCATTCATTTCATTCAGTCTTGTCACAATATCCCACCACTGCTTTCTGACATTGAGTGTTTCTGGTGACAGGTCTGCTGTAAATCTCAGGGAAGCTTGCTTGAACGTGATTTCCCCTTTTGATCTTGCTGTTTTCAGAATTCTGTCTCTATCTGTGGGATTTGTCATTGTGACTAGGATGTGTCTTGGGGTGGTTTTTCTGGGGTCTCTTTTGGTTGGTACTCTTCGGGCATGCAGGATTTGATCACATATATTCTTTAGCTCTGGAAGTTTCTCTTTAATGATGTTCTTGACCGTTGATTCTTCCTGGAAATTTTCTTCCTGGGTCTCTGGGACTCCAATGATTCTTAAGTTGTTTCTGTTGATCTTATCATAGACTTCTATTTTCATATGTTCCCATTCTTTGACTAATTTTTCCATTGTCTGCTCATTTGCTTTAAGTTTTTTGTCCAATCTCTCCTGCTGTATGGAATTGTTATGTATCTCATCTTCCACAGCACCAAGTCTATTCTCAGCTTCTGATACCCTGTCCCAGAGCTTATCCATTTTGTCATTCACTTCGTTTACTGACTTTTTTAGTCCTGTTAGTTGACATGTTATTTCAGTTTGGAGTTTTGTGATTTCTGTCTTCATATTTTCTTGGTTCTTATTAGTGTTCTGTTCAACTCGATCCATGGTTTCTTGGAGTCCGTTGAGCATATTCCATATTGCTAGTCTAAAGTCCTTATCTGAGAGGTTGATTAGTTGGTTGGTCATTATCTGGTCCTCAGAATTGTCATCTTCATTCTCTATGTCTGATGCTGGCCTGCGTTGTTTCCCCATTGTCACACTTGTATTGTGGGTTTTTCTACGTGTTGTGGTGGTATTCATTGTCTATATGATGCAGGCAGCACACTCCTCTGGCTCCTCCCTTTCTGGATGGGCTGACTTGCCTCTAAGGGAGGGGAGTCCTCCGTGGATGAAGCCTCACACTGGGTCAAATCTTAGGCCCGAGCATGCAACAGAGAAGACAGTCTGGAGAGAAATGTTTGCTTCTGTGATATAACGCCATTCTTAGTGTGATTTTTCCTTCTTGTTGCAATGGAGTTCTTTCCTTAGAAAGAGTGCACGGCCGCGTAGCGAAGCGGAGCGGCCATGCTCCGCTGGAGACTCTTTTTGCCCCACTCGCAAGAGTTTCACGCAAGAGGACAGTAGACAGACATATACAGGTCACACTCACAGTTTTTCACAGTTGGGCCCCACTGGGCCGGTGTACTTTCGCGGATTTTCCCCGCCTGGTGTCACACACAGGGAGCTGGCTTTTGCAAAGCTTAGCCGGTTTTCATGCTCTGTAGTCCCTCCCTGAAAATGGCGTCTGGGCGAGCAAGGTTTCTGGAGCCTCTTTTTGCCCCACTCGCAAGAGTTTCACGCAAGAGGACAGTAGGCAGACATAGACAGGTCACACTCACAGTTTTTCACAGTTGGGCCCCACTGGGCTGGTGTACTTTCGCGGATTTTCCCCGCCTGGTGTCACATACAGGGAGCCGGCTTTTGCAAAGCTTAGCCGGTTTTCATGCTCAGACTTCTTCTACTTTGCCCAAATGTTGGGGAAGACCTTTTAATCAGATGTTTGTTCTGATAGCTAGTTCTTAGGTCAAGAAAGAAGGACAGGGCCCGGAGAGATAGCACAGCGGCGTTTACCTTGCAAGCAGCCGATCCAGGATCAAAGGTGGTTGGTTTGACTCCTGGTGTCTTATATGGTCCCCTGTGCCTGCCAGGAGCTATTTCTGAGCAGACAGCCAGGAGTAACCTCTGAGCACCTGTGGGTGTGGCCCAAAAACCCAAACCCCGCACCCAAATAAAAGAAAGAAAGAAAGAAGGACAACCAAGCAGTCTTCCTTTCCCGAATGTTAATCTTTGACTTCACCAACTTTTGGACCTCTTTGCAAGTCATTCACCTCCTTAAAGTGTTCTTTATTTGTCATTATAATGAGCTTCAATCGGTGTAGCTAGCTCACAGGGTTGGTACACTTGGATCCAAGATATGATTTGTGTAAACTACCCAGCAGATGGAAGGCACTCAGTCAACTGGTATGCATATCTCTCACTTGCACTATAAAGGTCCTGAATCCATTATCCCCATCCAACATGGTACACACCATAGTAGGCCTAGGCACTTTGTGACCTGTCTCTCATATACTAATATAAACAACAGTTAGTAAGATTGATTCTCTATTTTTGTTTCCACTCCAAGAATAGAATCAAGTTTGTGACAGGTTCTCAGTAAATATTTGTTGAGCAAATAAATGACAATATCTATCTCAAATTCAACTAAGAGGAATAGAATATTTCATTCACTGCTCTAGCTCTCTATAAAAATGTTCTTTCTTTACTTTCTTTCTTCTTTCTTCCTTTTCTTTCTTTCTTTCTTTCTTACTTCTTTCTTTCTTACTTCTTTCTTTTTTCTTTCTTTCTTTCTTTCTTTTCTTTCTTCTTTCTCTTTCTTTCTTTCTTTCTTTCTTTCTTTCTTCTTTCTTCTTTCTTTCTTTCTTTCTTTCTTTCTTTCTTTCTTTCTTTCTTTCTTTCTTTCTTTCTTTCTTCTTTCTTTCTTTCTTTCTTTCTTTCTTTCTTTCTTTCTTTCTTCTTTCTTTCTTCTTTCTTTCTTTCTTTCTTTCTGTCTTTCTGTCTTTCTTTCTTTGTTTTTGGGGCCATACCTGATGATGCTCAGGGGTTACTCCTGGCTATGCACTCAGAAATCGCTCCTGGGTTGGGGGACCATATGGGACGCCGGGGGATCGAACCTCAGTTCATCCTAGGTCAGCGCTTTCAAGGCAAATGCCCTACCGCTTGTGCCACCACTCCAGCCCCAATGAATGTACACTCCCCGTAAAATTTTCATATAAATTAACCCAAGTTGGAAAGTCTAGACATCTGTAAGAATAATGGAAGAACTTAATTTTTGGACCCCTTTTACACATACCCTGAATTAAGTTAAACATATTTAAAAAAAAAACCCAGCATGTCACTATGAATTGGGCAATAAGCACAGGAGCCCACATTAAAAGGGTACAATTTGGGGCAGGAGAGATAGTAGTGAACAAGGCACTTACATAGCATGTGACTGACTTGGGTCTGATATCTATTACTATATATGAACCCTTGAGTACAGAGCCAAGTGTGACCTTTTTTAAAATGGAGGAGCCACACTCAGTGATGCTCCAAAGGTTACTCTTGGCTCTGCACTCAGGAATCACTTCTGGTGGACTCAGGATACCATATAAGATGCCTGGGATTGAACCAGGGTTAGTCATATGCAAGGCAAAAGCTCTACCCACTCTGGCCCCCAGGAGTTACACTTGAGCATAGCTAGGTAGGGGCCAAAATAATAATAATAATAATAATAACAATAATAACAATAACAATAATAATAAAGTAAAAACTACAACCATTCAAGGGATTCCAGAATGTTCTTATCGGTTCTTATCTGGATCTGCTCTATGTTGACAGCTAAGATGAAAAATCTGGAGACAGATGCCCAGTAAAGCCCATCCCATCATTCTGCTGAATGTATGGATGCTTTTGAGAAAACTACAGAAGAAACTTTGTTGGCTTTTGACTTGTAGGAAACTAAAAATCTGAGTCACTTTTCTTCTTTTTTCTAGTTATTTATTTAGTTTTTTTGTGTGTGTGTGTGGGGGGGGTGAATTTAGGGCCATAGTCTTTGTCGCTCAGTTCTCAGCTCTGTGTTCAAAAATCACTCCTAGTGAGTGTGAGGGATCATTCCTAGCAGTAGGGGATCAAACCTAGGTTAGCTGCATGCAAGTAAATGCCCTAACTGCTATGCTACCACTCTGGCCCCTCATTTTTCCTCTTTGATATTTCAAAGCTTAAAGCTAGTTATCTACCCCGTTCCACTGCCCATATTTTATCAGGCACCCTGATGTGACTCTGCCCTCCATTTCCTCCAACCTTCTCCTGCGTTTCTGATATATTTTCTCTGGCTGTGCTGTCCAACGCTTGGCAACTTCTTCAAATTCTTTTGGGAATTTGTCCACAGGATGTTTGTTCGTGAGTCCTGTTTTTCAATTTCCTGTCGTGAGTGACTAACTCATCTAATTATCCTTTAGGAAGTAGAAGCCAGGTTGGAAGAGGTGACGAAGAAGTCAGAAAATAAAATCAAGCAGCTGGAGGAAGAGAAAGCAACCCTCAGTGCGAAGCTCCAGAACTCTCTGCTCGAAGTAAGTTCCTGAGAGATGCTGTGTGTGTATGCAAAGAGTGCCACTGATCTGGGGGTGTCTGCTTAACTCAGAGTCCCGGATGCTTGGGAATTGTCCTAGCCTCCTTATAGACAGTCTCCTTGAAAGATGAAATTAAATGCTGGGCATTACGGGGTATCAAACAGAAATCCCTGTGCATCAAAACTTGTGTCCTTAATCTTTTATTGACACACAGGACCAGGGAACTTTTAAGAACACACAGGCCATATACAAAATCGTTAGGAGTGTGTGTGTGTGTGTGTGTGTGTATGTAAAATTTTCCCACAAGTTGTATCTCCAAGCCCAGGTGAATGTGTCTGTCAGGGTTGCACAAGAAATAATCCAGACCAGGCTGAGGGTGAAATAAGTGTAGTCTGACAGTCTTCTACCTTAGTATGGCCCTACTGCATACAAAAAATGCCATTTTTATTGAGTACAGAGATGACCTCTGGGTGGGGCAATAAACCCACCTAGGTTTACAAGTAAAACAATCTTTGTTTTGGATGAAACAAAATTGTAAACAAACAGATACAAAGAAACCAGGGGTAAACTTTGTTTTAGATAAAATAAGATGTAACCCACATATACATATATATAAAACATAACATATAAAAGTATATAATGAAGCTAAATCTAAGTATATGCCTAGAATGATGCAACGAAACATGAGTCAGTTATTTCTAGAAAGGAGAGAGAAAACAAAGCCATGAGAAATGCAGAGATTGCCACTTTTACTTGTGTATTATTTAATGGAGGGGTGACATAGCCAGCTTGGTCCAGACACTAAGGGAATTCTTGGGGTCTCTGCTCAAGAAGGTGTGTGCATGAATTCACTTACAAAATTTCTTGGCAAGGCATCACAATTGCAGACATGACCATTAGTTCTCTCACTGGACCTAGACAAAATGCCCAGAACAAGCTGCATGTTTATCTTTACTGACCCAGGACAAGCCCCCAGCCTCCCTGGTCCTCCAGCAAGGTCATTTCCCAGAGGCTGGCTATTGTTTTGGCCTTGCTCTAGTTGGTGCATTCTGAACTGGGCCTGCAATGTTAACCCTTGATAAAACTGCAAGCAGGCTAACAACAAAGCTAGATTTGAGAGTGGTAAGTATTCTGTAAGACTAAATAAAGAATACTTGAATTATCACAAGTGCTCATAACAAGGCGTATTTATATAAATATGAGTGGTCCTTAAGAGCGGCTCAAAGGAAAGTCACTAGGATGTTAGTGAAATTATATTTTGAATAACATTTATGTTATGTCCCCCTTTTCCTCAGTGCTTCATGGACAGGTGACCAAGGTCTTTCAGATCCCTAATGCCCTTCTATTTTGTGGGTACAGGTGGCTTTTCTTTTCTTTTTTTTTTTTTGGTTTTTGGGCCACACCCGGCGGTGCTCAGGGGTTACTCCTGGCTGTCTGCTCAGAAGTAGCTCCTGGCAGGCACGGGGGACCATATGGGACACCGGGATTCGAACCAACCACCTTTGGTCCTGGATCGGCTGCTTGCAAGGCAAACGCCGCTGTGCTATCTCTCCGGGCCCGTGGCTTTTATTTTCTTTTTTTTTTTTTTTTTTTTTTTTGGTTTTTGGGTCTCACCCGGCAGTTCTCAGGAGTTACTCCTGGCTCCATGCTCAGAAGTCACTCCTGGCAAGCACAGGAGACCATATGGGACGCCGGGATTCGAACCGATGACCTTTTGCATGAGAGGCAAACGCCTTACCTCCATGCTATCTCTCCGGCCCCGTGGCTTTTATTTTCAACCACCCTTCCTTGCAGGTACAGGTGGCTTTTACCAAAAGGTCCCTCTCTTAAAAGTACAGTGGTTAGGGCCTTCTCAAACCTGATGCCCTTCTTTGGTCTTAGGGTTAGAGTTTACCACAGGGGTGGACATAGCAGAGGGGTGGCTAAATAGACTTTTTAAATCTCATCTTTTCATTTTTTTAATTTTTAAGCCAGACCTGATATTGACCAAGGCTTCTTTTTTTTACTATAATCTCAAGGATCACTCTTAGCAGGGTTTTGGTGATCATATTTGATGGCAGGAAAAACTACACTATCTCACCACCCCTTGCCTTTCTTCTATGCCACAAGTTATGCTTTATTTTCAAGGTGACCATGCCATGCCTTCCACCTGATATATCAGGGACTCTAGAGGCAAAAGCTCTATGGGAAAACTCCACTATAGATACTTCAGTTCCAAGTTGGGATGTACATCTAAGAAGTCCATTTCTCTCTTCCCTCCTTCCTCTCTGTCTCCTTCCTTTCCTTCTACTTACCTCTCTCCACAGTGAAATGTGATCTTTAATCTCTAGAATTCACTGGACCTAGACTATTCTATTTGGGGAGACTTCCCATAAGTGTGTGAGACCCACCCTGTTATTCTTCTGAAACAAGAGTTTGGGACCAGGCCAGAGTGATAGCACAGTGGACAGGGCTTTTCCCTTACACACAGTCGACCCAAGTTTGATCCCTTGCATCCCATATGGTACTCCAAGCCTGCCAGGAATTATTCCTTAGCACAGATCCTGGAGTAACCCCTGATCCTGCCAGGTGTGGCCCCCAAACAAAACAAACAAACAAAAAATTTCTTGGACCATTTGACTTTAGAATGACCCTAAACACTTATGTCTACACTCTACATCTTCGTTTTCCATTATACCAACTAACTTTTTTTTTTAACTTTTTAATTTTTTATATTTTTGGTTTTTGGGCCACACCCGGCGTTGCTCAGGGGTTACTCCTGGCTGTCTGCTCAGAAATAGCTCCTGGCAGGCACGGGGGACCATATGGGATACCGGGATTCGAACCAACCACCTTTTGTCTTGGATCGGCTGCTCGCAAGGCAAACGCCACTGTGCTATCTCTCCGGGCCCCAACTAACTTTTTTTTAACAGAGACTTGTTTTATTTTTTATTTTCTATAGTGAATAACCATGAATTACAAAGTTACAAGTTTATTCATGGTTGAGCTTCAGGCATACAATATTCCAATCCCAATTCCAATTTCCATTTCCCTCCACCTATATCCCCAATCTCCCTCCCATTCCCTCAGTAGCATGCCTCTATGACAGGTACTTTTTCCTATTATCACCATGGTTTCCAATACTGTTGCTGACAGAGTTTTATGCCTATTACTATCTCATTTCAGTGCTGCTTTCCTACAGTTTGACTATATCTCTGCACCGCTGTTACAGTGTTCCCTTCTCTGACCTGCCTTCACCCCACTTCTGCCTTCAGTGGCAAGCATATTACTGAGAACTAGTTCCCAAGCTTTTTCTATTGCCTTTGGGCATTTGTTATTCCCCAGCTATATTGTTTATATCCTGCATATGAGAAAGATCATTCAGTGCCTGTTCCTGTCCCCCGACTAACTTTACTCAGCATGATATTCTCCAGATCCATCCACACAGCAGCAATTACATGACTTCCTATTCTTTTATAGCATATTTATTAAAAGAAATTTAAATTAAAATACTTATTTAAGGGGCCAGAGTGGTGGTGTAAGCAGTAGGGCAATTGCCTTGCACACGTTAACCTAGAACAAAAACCATGGTTGAATCCCCCAGCATCTCATATGGTCCCTCAAGCCAGGAGCAATTTCTGAGTGCATAGCCAGGAGTAACTCCTGAGTGTCACCGGGTGTGGCCCAAAAGCCAAAAAAAAAAAAAAAAAAAAAAAAAAAGAATTTATTTAAGCACCATGATTACAAACATGTTTGTAGTTGGGTTTCAGTCATAAAAAAGAGCACCCCCCTTCGCCAGTGCAACATTTCCACCAGTGCCCCCTCATCTCCCTCTCCCTATTCCCCTGCTTGTATTCGAGACAAGCAATCTATTTCTCTCACTCACTATCATTGTCATGATAATTGTTGGTGTAGTTATTTCTCTAAGTGTACTCACCAGTCTTTGTAGTAAGCTTCACATCATAGGCTGGTCCTTTCAAACCTCATCTCTATTGTCTCTGGTATACCAACTAACTTTTATAAACCATTCAAGGAGCCGAAGAGAATAGCTCAATGGGCAGAATGAATGCATGCTCTGTATACATATTACCTGGGCTCAATCCTTGGCATTATATGAACCAGAAATAAGGATCTAGTACCAGTCTCTGGCACTGCATAGCCAGGAGCTATCCTGAGCAGAGTTGGAGATAGTTACCTCTGAGCATCATTACCCCAAATCCAAAACAGTACTGGAAAAATAGTAGAGTAGTTAAGGCACTTGCCTTGCACACAACTGACCCAGACTCCATCACCAGTGCTGCCTAGGGTCCTCTAAGCAGTGCCAGGAGTGATGCCTGAATGCAAAACCAGGAGTAATCCCTGAGCACAGATGGATATGGTCCAAAAGCCAAAAACAGAAAGCAAAACCAGACCAAACAATAGAAATAAAAGCCATTACATAGAGTGGCGTCCCGGAAGTCAGAGATAGGCAAGGCAATGGAAGCCACTTCTGAGACCTTTAGTAGGGAAATGTATGGTAAATCATTCAAGGGGAAGTGAACAAAACTGTACCCTAGCAGGTGCATCTTCAGGAGAGACTAAGCTCCTTTAAAAAATACCTTTTGGGGGGCTGGAGAGATAGCATGGAGGTAGGGTGTTTGCCTTGCATGCAGAAGGATGGTGGTTCAAATCCTGGCATCCCATATGGTCCCCAGAGCCTGCCAGGAGCGATTTATGAGTGTAGAGCCAGGAGGAACCCCTAAGTGCTGCCGATTGTGACCCAAAAAACAAAATAAAATAAAATAAACAAAAATGCCTTTTAGTCAGCATGTCTGGAATTTTCCCTAAGAGACTTTCTCCCTAGAAAAATGAGTCAGAATTTTTTTTTTTGATGTCCAGAATCTAGAGAAATAGCTAGTTTCCATAATCAACTGGCTTTTTTCTTCTGTTTTAGGTCTTAAGAATGGAAGAATTGATCCAAAAACACCAGATCTGCTCACGGAGAGGTGAGGAAAGGGTCCCAGAAGCTGACTGCCAGCACTGCAGAGTCTCCAAGACCCAGGTAAACCCAGGATCCTTCTGCTGTATTTAAGTTTCTTGCTGTTCTCAGATGTCTCAGTGACACTTCTGGCACATTCAAGGCCTCCTTTATTGCCACCCAATCAGAGCCACCCAGATGCTTGGGGAAAACACAATCTGTTTGCAAAAACCAACAAAGAAAATAGAGCTCAGAGTAATTATACTTGTGGTTTGAAAACATGACTTGGGAGACAGATCTTCCCCAGTCTCTGAGAGGGAAGGGCTTTTTGGTGTGGCCAACAGGAAACACAACAGAAACAGGGGCCAGAGTGGTGGCACAAGCAGTAAAACCTAGGACAGACTGTGGTTTGATCCCCGGTATCCCATATGGTCCCCTGAGCCGGGAGTGATTTCTGCACTTGATCTTAGCCAAAAGGCCGAGAAGCGATAAGGGAGTGATTTCTGAACGCATAGCCAGGAGTAACCTCTGAGTGTCACTGGGTGTGGCCCAAAAACAAACAAAAAAAAAATTATATTACACACACATACACACACACACACACACACACACACACACACACACACACACACACACACACACACACACACATGTCTCCCCTACCTTGCTTCTTGCTTGTCCCTCCAGAGCTGTGATATCAACTATTCTCACACAAGCTCTCCCTCAGCTATTTAGTGCCCTCTCAGGCGGTCCCCCATCCCTACCCACTGCAGAATCTGCTTCTTGTTCCAGGGCAGCCATAATAAATGACCAACACTCTAGGGGGCCTTGAGCACAGAAACTTCAGAGAGAATAAATTTCAGGCTTCTCTCCTGTTTCTCAGTTTTGGGTGGCTGCTGGCATCTGATTTGTGGCCTTCTGTGACTGGCACTCACTCCCCTGTAGTCTCTGCCTGCCACTGGGCTCATGGTACTTTTGCCCAGTGGGTCAAATCTTTGTCTCAAACATGTCCTGGTGGTCATTTATATGGACTCAGTTGCTCCAATTCAAAAAGATCTCAACGAAGTCTTATCTACCCAAGTCTAGTTCCCAATGAGACTCATTCTCCAAGTCAGCACATGAACATAGGTTTTTCTTTCTCAGGTAAGAGCTCAATCTATTCCTTCAGTTTTCATTTCATTATAGTAGTTCTTGAAACATGGCTTTAGAAGCACTAACATTTGTGGGTCTAGTGTGAGGGACCTCACCTTCATCCTCATCTAAGTGCCTGAGACTGACCTATATCACTTCTGGTCCACCTCCACCTTCTCCCATGACCCTTGCTCTCCACTTGGCATTCTCAGTTTTGTAACCCAAGGCCAAGAATTTGTCACTGATTCTGTATTTTGAGGCAAAATTGAAAGGAAAACATGGGAGCACAGTTCACATGCATCATGGGAGATCTGCAGTAGAAGTAAGATGCCTACTGTCGGGCTTGAATGATTTCTGTCCCAGCCTCCCTCTTCACTTGCACTGCAGGAGTTTTCAAAGACCCACTGATCTCTGAGCCCAGAGCTGGTAGGGTGCTTGATTGGTCAGGATTTAATCACCCAGCATCCCAGATGGTCCCCCAAGTCCTGACAGGAGTGATTCCTGAATACAGAGCCAGGAATAATTTCTGAGCACAGTTGGGTGTGGTCCCCAAACCAAAATAACATAAGAAGACCCACAACCCTCAATTTTGTCTCTATTATTATTGTCCTACCCTGCTGTTTTATAATCCAGGCAGGCAAGCTGTAGAGCTGTGGGAACCTGCCTCTTCCTGAGTGCAGAGGAGAAACCCCTGACCTGAGCAGTAACAAATATGGCCCAAAAGTCAGGGGGAAGCTTCAAAATTCTGGAATACAGCTAGAGACACAAACTGAGAGGAAAATAGACTCTTATATGAGCTTATTTTAATACTGTCAAGAAATGAGAAGAATAACAAAACACACCCCGGATAAGTAGGAGAAAAGAGGGGCCGGAAAGATAGCACAGCGGTGGGGCATTTGCCTTGCATAAAGTAAACTCAGGAGAAACCAATTTGATTCCTGGCATCCCATAAGGTCCCCCAGCCAGCCAGGGGTGATTTCTGAGTGCAGAGCCAGGAGTGACCCCTGAGTACCACTGTGTGTGCCCAACAACCAACCAACCAACCAACCAGTCAATCAATCAATAAAGTTAAAAAGAAAAAGTAGGAGAGAAGAGACATGAAAGACAAAATTAATGAGTGTTGGGAGAAGATAGCTCTGACATCTGAGAGTTGGCTTTTTTGTGGGGGCAAGGGGAGACACAGCTAACTTCTGGGAAACCTGATCAAAGAGGAAGGAAGTTCAAGCCACATGAATAATGGATAAAAGTCTCTAACAGTCATCACAGGGATGAAAAAGAATTTTGCTCTGAGCCAACGGGAGGCCTCGTGAAAGCATAGGATGTGCTGCTGGCCTTCCCTACCCCAGACCAACCACTGCTCTAGTTCAAAAAGGACAGAAAGCCTATGACAAATGACAGAAAAGAAGTGGGTACAGAAAATTACCCAGCTCCAGGCCACACTGCTCTGGGCTTGTTCCAGGAATTGATTCACTGGGTGCCTCTGACTTTGGGGAGGTGGGCAGGAAAGGTGCTGCCACCAAGTGTCCATTTACGATGGGAGAAAACCTGTGACAGCTATTTCATTTTATGCAGTGCTGGGGACCAATTCAGGACCTCACAGGCAGAATGAGGGCTCTGTCATTGAGCTTCATGCATGCCCAGCCCAGCTCCAGGTCTCAGGCCACTGGAGAACTGGCGCCAGCTTCACTGTCATTCTGTTGTCATCCCAGATAACCTCTCTGGTCACGCTGCTATGGACCATCAGCTGCCAATATTAGGAAGTCACAGGAAGTGTCAAACTACATTGGACAAATACGTCACTGGAATCAGTCCAAGAGATTAATTCACAGGCAGATAAACTCCTATTTCCTTTTATTTATGTCATACTCCAAATTTCCCCCCCTCTCTTTTATAGGCCACAGCTGGTGGTGCTCAGGGGTTACTCCTGGCTCTGCACTCAGAAATCACTCCTGCCAGGCTCAGGGGACCAACCATATGGGATGCTGGAGATTGAATTAGGTCTTTCTTGGTTGGCCAAATGCAAGGCAAATGCCCTATGCTGTGCTATCACTCCAGCCCCCCTTTTACTTATTTCTTGCTCCCAGGACACAAGTGACAAGGACATCCTCCCAAATGAAAAGAATGCCCCTTCCCTTCTGTCCACAGGGAACTGAAGAAGGATTTTCCCAGCTGAACCTAAGTCCTGTGCGATTTCCCAAACTAACCTGGAAATGCCTAGGACTTGCACTGGTCCCTGATTTCACTCATTCTACTGGTGTACAGGATCCATCCTGCCGGAGCAGGAATGAGCCTCTCCAGGGTGATGGAGGATAAAGAGAAATAAGACCCTGCTCTCAATTAGAACAAACATAGGCTAGAGCCACAGGAACCAACAGACCCTAGACAAACTCCCTTCTGGGTAGTTGATGTCATAAGACAGCAGGTCAGACAGAGCCTGGCATGCAGCGGACTTAGGTTTGATCCCCAATACCCAATAGGGTCCTCTGAGCCCTACCAGGAGTAATCTCTGAATGGAGAGACAAGAACCATCCCTGAGCATTGATGGGTGTGGTTCCAAACCAAACCAAAACAGAAATACTCAAAGTAAAATAAAAATTAAACTGAAAACAAAAACCACATAGAAAACCTTTTCTTTATACAAACGTGTATGCATGGTATTAAAGTCCATCATTCTAGAGGAGCTGGAGGCATAGGGAGAAATAATACCAGGGTTAAAAGTGCTGCCTTGTATATGACTGATCCTCCTTCTCCTCACACACACCTTGGAATGTCAGTTCCAAATGTGGTTGGAAACTCAACCACACAAGTTGAGTGCTACCAGAGTGCTGAAGGCAGAGGCAAGAAAAACCCTGGGTGTGGCCAAGTTATCAACCCTACACTGTGGCTTTCCTGGCAAGCATTATCTGGGCTTTTCCCTGAAGTAGCCTGCATATTATATATATATATATATATATATATATATATATATATATTATACATATATATGATATTATATATACAGTATATATAGTCAAACTCTAGGAAAGCAGCACTGAAATGAGATAGTAATAGGCATAAAACTCTGTCAGCAACAGTATTGGAAACCATGGTGATAATTGGAAAAGAGTACCTGCCATAGAGGCATGCTAATGAGGGGAACAGGAGGGAGATGGGGGATATAGGTTTGGACTATATCTCTGCACCGCTGTTACAGTGTTCCCTTCTCTGACCTGCCTTCACCCCACTTCTGCCTTCAGTGGCAAGCATATTACTGAGAACTAGTTCCCATGCTTTTTCTATTGCCTTTGGGCATTTGTTATTCCCCAGCTATTTTATTCCCCTGCATATGAGAAAGATCATTCAGTGCCTGTTCCTGTCCCGTGACTAACTTTACTCAGCATGATATTCTCCAGATCCATCCACACAGCAGCAATTACATGACTTCCTATTCTTTTATAGCATATTTATTAAAAGAAATTTAAATTAAAATACTTATTTAAGGGGCCAGAGTGGTGGTGTAAGCAGTAGGGCAATTGCCTTGCACACGCTAACCGAGAATAAAAACCATGGTTGAATCCCCCAGCGTCTCATATGGTCCCTCAATCCAGGAGCAATTTCTGAGCGCATAGCCAGGAGTAACTCCTGAGTGTCACCGGGTGTGGCCCCAAAACAAAAACAAAAACAAAAAGAATTTATTTAAACACCATGATTACAAACATGTTTGTAGTTGGGTTTCAGTCTCTAATCTAAGCATTTTTAGAGACGAGACAGACCGAACCGGGCCTGAGAGCCTGGCCGTACTCCTGAACAATTTTTCTTCATATTTGAGGAGCCCCACGTGGCAGCTGGGTGTGGTGGGTACATGTGTAAGGGCTGGTGGGGGGGGGGCTGAGGGGCTGGGAGGGGTATAAGGCAGCGACCCACCTTCCCCCTTCCCCCACATCAGCTGCCTGGGCCTATGGCCAGGGTGGGAATGAGGGCTGGGGATCCCATGGCCCAGAAGGGGCTTGCCCCTGAGAAGTCATGATGGTTTGAATCCCTGCAACCCATATGGTCCCCGGAGCCTGCCAGGAGCAATTTCTGAGCCTAGAGCCAGGAGTAGCCCCTGAGCGCTGTCGGGTGTGACCCAAAAACTAAAAATACAGTTCTAAGAAAGTAAAATACATCAAATTTTTATAATGTTTTCTAATTCTCTCCAAAAAAAAAAAAAAAAAGACCCATCTTCCAGCCTTAGTTCTGCCTGTTCTCACCCTGGAAATAGCCTCACAGGTCTCCAGAACTTGGTTTGAAGCACAGGAGGGACCAACCACTTTGTTTTGCAGTATTTTGCAGTTGATGACTCTCAGTTCTAGGAAAGGGACTGACTGTCTCAAAGAGTTGCATCTTAGCAGAAAAATCTAAGCTGTGGATTTAAGTAAAATTCATGCCTCCCAAAACATCTTATTCCTAATATGTCTTCATAAAGAGTTCTCCATGATAGTAGTGACCATGAGAAAAATCGAAGCAAGTTTTAAATATTTTTGTCTTTAATCTCTATGGAAAGGGGAGAGTGAAAAGAGGCAACTATACATTCATAAGAAATTCCAAGGGTCTCAAACTGAATTTAAGTTCCCTATTCTCTTCCCACTTTGCTCAGAGTTCCTTGTCATTCAGTAGATTTGTCTTCCTTCCTTTCCTTCCTTCCTTCCTTCCTTCCTTCCTCTCCTTCCTTTCCTTCCTTCCTTCTTCCTTCCATCCTTCCTTCCTTCTTTTCTTTCCTCCTCTTCTTTCTTCTTCCTTCCTTTCCTTCTTCCTTCCTTCCTTCTTCCTCTTTCTTTCTTTCCTTCCTTCCTTCCTTCTTCCTCTTTCTTCCTTCTTCCTTCCTTCCTTCCTTCCTTCCTTCCTTCCTTTCTTTCTTTCTTTCTTTCTTTCTATTTTTGTTTCTTTTCTTTCTTTCTCTTCTTTCTTTCTTTCTTTCTTTCTTTTTCTTTCTTTCTCTCTTTATTTTTCCTTTCTTCCTTTCTTCTTCCTTTCTTACTCCTTCCTTCCTTCCTTCTTTCTTTCTTCTTTCTTTCCTACTTTATTTTTTCTTTCTTTCTTTCTTTCTTTCTTTCTTTCTATTTTTGTTTCTTTTCTTTCTTTCTATCTTTCTTTCTTTCTTTCTTTCTTTCTTTCTTCTTTCTTTCTTTTCTTTCTTTCTTTCTTTCTTCTTCTTTCTTTCTTCTTCCTTCCTCCTTCCTTCCTTCCTCCTCCCTCCCTCCCTCCCTCCCTCCCTCCCTCCCTCCCTCCCTCCCTCTCTCTCTCCTCTCTCTCTCTCTCTCTCTCTCTCTTTCTTTCTTTCCTTTCTTTCTTTCTTTTCTTTCTTTCTTTCTTTCTTTCTTTCTTTCTTTTGTTTTTTGGTTTTGGGCCACACCTGGCAGTGCTCAGGGGTTATTCCTGGCTCTGCACTCATGCAAGGCAAATGCCCTACTGCTATGCTGTCTCTCCAGCCCCATGATTCCATTTCTTTTGATCCTGTATAATTTGATACCATCTGTAAAAATGGGCATCATTTTCCTGCCAACCACTCATCCACACACCAGTAGCTGACACAGTTGTCTGGCATTGACATGAACCAGCATTGGCCATCAGCCCCAACATAAGCCTAATTTATGGATTTGTAATTTATGGTTTTATGGATCATCTGTACTTGTCTACCAGGAGTGTTGAAGGGCCAATCCCAAAGCCAATCCCAATTCCATTGTTCATTCATGGGATTCGGAACAAGTTACTTTTTCTCCCCATGATTCACTTCTCTCAGCTGTGTGAACTTGGTAAACTGTGTTTACTTAGTAAACTGTGTAAAATTAGGAGAGCAAGTCAGTTTTAAGCCAAATTTGCTGCAGATGTCCTACCATTCCAGACCCGAGCACCCAACATAGACTGTGAGTGGCTCTTTCTCCTCTGCTTTCTGGTTGGCTGAGGTCCCTGTGGAATCGGGGACTTGGTTGTAGTCTCACTGGCAAACTCCTTTTTGCCTTAGGATCCATGCTCAAAGCTGAAAAAAGCTCCCGAAAGTCTGCCCAGGGAAGAAATCCAGGAGAAGTTGGCAATTGAAGAAGAAAGCAGCAGCAGTGATGAAGAAGAAGAAAGGTAGAGGAGGGTTTGCATGCAGGCTCCCCAGGGTGTCAGAAAATCAGGACTCTAACCTAGAAGGATTGCTCACTACTCTGTGTTCAAGTATCTCAACTTCACTCCCTTTTGCGAACAGAAAGAAAATGATGAATGTCTTCAGCACAACAGAGGATTTTTCATAAGTTGTCCTATTTCATAACCATTCCTTTCCAGGCAGGTTATTTTATAGATTCAGAGCTGAAAACTTGAGACTGGAGTGATAGCACAGTGGTAGGGCATGTGCCTTGCATGCTGCTAGCCCAGGATAGACATGGGTTTGATCCCCGGCATCCCATATGGTCCCCTGAGTCAGGAGTGATTTCTAAGTGCAGAGCTGGGAGTAACCCCTGAGTGTCGCTGGGTGTGGCCCAAAAAAAAACAAAACAAAACAAATGACCAGGAGTCATTCCTGAGTTCAGAGGCAGGAGTAGGTCCTGAGTACTGTTTGGTGTGACCAAAAATAAAGAAGGGAGGGAGGGAGGAAGGAGAGAGGGAAGGAAGGAAAGAAGGAAGGAAGGAAGGAAGGAAGGAAGGAAAGAAGGAAGGAAGGAAGGAAGGAAGGAAGGAAGGAAGGAAGGAAGGAAGGAAGGAAGGAAGGAAGGAAGGGAGGGAGGGAGGGAAGGAGGGAGGGAGGAAGGGAGGGAGGGAGGAAGGGAGGGAGGGAGGGAGGAAGGGAGGGAGGGAGGGAGGGAGGGAGGGAGGAAGGAAGGGAGGGAGGGAGGGAGAAAGGGAGGGAGGGAGGGAGAAAGGGAGGGAGGGAGGGAGGGAGGAAGGGAAGAAGGAAGGAAGGAAAGTAGGTCCTATGAGTTGGAGATAATCAGGAAAAGTTAGGAGCTCAGTAAACTATAAACTTCAAATAAAATATCATAATGGCTTCTCTTCATAAACAAGAAGAGTTTTAACAATTGAGACCCCTTTTTCTTTTTCTTGGAGCTCCCAATAACTCCAATAACTCTGAGATCTCTCTCAGTCATTAACAATTCATTCAAACACTAGAACAGGTATTGAGTCCAGGTAGAGCCATGCCTAGCACGTGCAAGGCCCTAAGCCTGATCCCTAACACCCCCTTGTGTATGTAAACATTTTATGGGATTATTATGTTACTGACCCTACCCTGATCGGTGATTGTGCCCTACCCTAGGGTGTGACCTGGCATTCTGCCCCCACCCTAGGGTGGTACCTGATTCTGCTTCCACCATTGGGTGGTATCTGATCCCACCATTGGGTGGTACCTGGTTCTGGGGGATATTGCAAGTGAGCCCCTGAAGAGGTTGACTGATGGAGGGATGGAGGATGAGGTCTTTCCCCTGCAGCTCGGAGCACGAAGTCTGCCACCCTGTCCAGCCGAAGGTTCTGAGGTGAAACAGCAGGTAAACAGCTCGCAGACAGTCAGGCTTGTGGAAATATTAGCTTTATTCGGTGGACAGACTGAAGTCCAAAGTTTCAGCCTCAGTTCCAGCCAAAAAGCCCTCGCCTTCCACAGACCCTTGTTTTTATCCCCCAGAATCAGGTACCACCCAATGGTGGAAGCAGAATCAAGTGCCACCCTAGGATGGGGGCAGAATGCCAGATCACACCCTAGGTAGGGTAGGGCACAATCACCCATTAGGGTAGGGTCAGTAACACAATAATCCCATAAAATGTTTACATACACAACACCCCTAAACATTGCTGGGGCTAGCACATGTTATAAACAATCCATCAGGTGACAAAAGTAGTGAACTGGTCAGATCCCAGCTGAAGGACACCCAGACTGTGTCTCGCAGAGGAAGTTGTTTCTCAGCCTATGCCTTGTCCTCCCATTTCAGCCCAGGATCCTTCATGTTTGTGACTCCTTGTCTTTAAAGCCCCAAAGTGTCGCTCAAGGAGGGAGCTGACCCACAGCCCACAGCATCCACAGAGGAAGAGAAGGTCCCAGATCGACACCTTCTACAGGCAGAGTGGCAGAGCCAGAAGGACCACCTGCGTGCCCAGGTAGGCTCTGCCTATGGGGACCACATCCTCGGGGCCTTACATGCAGCCTTGGCACATTGCCTTTTCAGTCTTTGCTCATCTCATTCTCCTGACTAGGAAATCCTAATTCCTTTTTGTACTAAGCCTTCTGTTTACATGAGTTGGTGCTTCTGACCCGTGAATTAGTACATGTACAAGATTTAGCTATTCATCAAATGGCTCACTGAACATTGAAGTCATTGACCTGTGAAACAGAATTTATCATCTGACATGAAGAATGTGAAATTATATTTTCCCATTAAAATAAGAAAAGAGGGGCCGGAGTGATAGCACAGTATTTGCCTTGCATGTGGCCAACCCAGGATGAACCTGAGTTCAATTCCTGACATCCCATATGGTCCCCTGAGCCTGCCAGGAGCAATTTCTGAGCACAGAGCCAGGAGTAACCCCTGAGCGCTTCTGGCCGTGGCCCAAAAACAAATAAACAAAAAATAAGAAGAAGAAAGAAATGGCTTTCTCAAAAGCATTTTCTGCCACTATGAAACCTCAGGGCATCAATATCGTTTTTCATAGCCAACATAGGTCAAAACCAACACTATGAGGAGCCCAAAGAGATAGTATAGCAGGTCAGGCATTTGCCTTGGCATGAGCTTGAATTGGATTTGATCCCCCAAACCCCATATGAGCCCCTGAATCCCACCAGCTTTGTGATCTCTAAGCACAGCAGTAAGCCCAGAGCACCACCAGATGTGGCCCAGAAACAAAAATGGGCCCAATGAAATAGTCCAATCAATGCTGCTACAACTTTTCTGATTTGGTTTTTGATTTTGTTTTGTTGTGTTTGTTTGGGGGACTATACCCAGTGGTACTCAGGAGTTACTCCTGACTCTGCACTCAGGAATTACTCTTGGCAATGCACAGGGAACAATATGGGATGCCAAGGATTGAACCCAGGTCAGCTGTGTGCAAGGCAAACGCCCTACCCACTGTATTGTCACTCCAGCCCTACAACTATATATATTTTTGTTTGTTTGTTTTTGGGCCACACCCAGCGGTGCTCAGGGGCACTCCTGGCTATTCACTGAGAAATCACTCCTGGCAGGCTCAGGGGACCATATGGGATGCTGGGAATCAAACCCAATTCTGTCCTGGGTTGGCTGCGTACAGGGCAAATGCCCTACCACTGTGCTATTGCTCCCCCTCCCCCTATTTTTTACTTTCATCTCTTCCAGCATTGTTTCCCCATTTGGGATTGAGGTGGGGATGGAGGTAGCTGCGTCCTTCATTTTCTCTAAGAAAATATCAGTCCCTCCCTGATTACATTCAGTCATTGGGATCTGAGGACCAGAAAGAATTTTTCAAACTTATTTTTTTCTAATTTTTATTTTAGCACCATGATTTACCAAATTATTCATAATACAGTCGTTTCAGGCATTAGAAGTTCCAACACCAACCAACCCCACCACCAGTGTGACCTTCCCTTCACCAGTATCCCCTGTGAATCTCCCCGCCACCATGCTAACCTACTTCCAGCTAGGCTCAAACAAATTTACTTCCTATGATAAATCCAGATTTATAGATCTAAAACAAAATTGGTGGCTTTGCGGTTTGACAAGGTTAAGTCTCAGAGCCGGGTCATTCCTGTCGGAGGGGGTAGGGAGTGGTGCTGGCTGCTGTAGTTGATGCAGAAAAGAGAAACCTCCCCCAGCCCGTCTTCTGAGAATCCACAGAGGGATCAGCGTAGACTAGGCTACCTGGGAAGTCTCAGCGGCCATTATCTTCTCTTGGAGCTTGGTGGAAGAACCAGGCTGTTTTTCAGAAAGGTTTTTTTGTTTTGTTTTGTTTTGGGGTCACACCAAATGACATTCAGGCATTACTTCTGGCTATGTGCTCAGAAATCGCCCCTGGCTTGGGGGACCATATGGGACGCTGGGGGATCGAACTGCAGTCTGTCCTAGGTTAGCCCGTGCAAGGCAAATGACCTATCGCCTGTGCCACTGCTCTGACCCCATGTATTTTAGAAAGTTTTTAAAACTTATTTTAAATAATTAAGGCTTGGACATTTGGTAAAGTGCTTGTCTTGCATGTTTGAGACCCTGAGTTTGATCCCCTGCACCCCTTACACACACACACACACACACACACACACACACACACACACACACACACACACATGTTAGAAGTATTGCTGAGAGACAGGCCCTGTGTTGGGTGTCCAGATGCATCAAGCCCTGGAGCACTGCACCAGCCACTACAGGGAGGACCTTCAGGAGCTCCAGCATCTGTCAGCTCAGGAGCAGGAGGTGCTGCAGAGGGAGCTCCAGGATGCTGTGCACCAGAGCCAGGCCGAGAAGGCGCAGCTTGAGGCCTCCCACCAGCGGGCCCTGCGTGTGCTGGAGAAGGCCAAGAACCAGGAGCTCAAGGTAAGGGTGTCGGGGCCCAAGACCATTCTCCACAAACACCTGTGGGTCATTTGCCTTCATCCCACAAGATCATTATCATCTTTCCAGGACAGGAAAGAGGCTCAGGGTTACAGGACTGGTCAGTGGCAAAGCACAGATTTAGACCTGGGCCTCCTCAGGAATCTAGAATGGCATTTTCCTCTCTGGTTTCTTTATTTTTTTATGTTTGATTATTTTTAATATCTTTATTTAAACACCTTGATTACAAATATGATTGTAGTTGGGTTTCAGTCATGTAAAGAACACACCCCCCCCCCCCCGTCACAAGTACAACGTTCCTATTACCAATGTCCCAAATCTCCCTCCTCCCCACTCCACCCTCACCCTGTATTCTAGACAGGCTTTCTACTTGATTTTTTTTGGGGGGGCCCACACCCGATGACACTCAGGCATTACTCCTAACTATGTGCTCAGAAATCGCTCCTGGCTTGGGGGACCATATGGATGCCAGGGATCGAACTGCAGTTTGTCCTAGGTCAGCGCATGCAAGGCAAACACCTTACTGGCCCCTCCTCTCTGAGTTCTAAGAGCACCTTCTTTTAGGACATGAACATGTACCATGAACCATAAACCATGTATGAAGGTGCCATGTATGAAGCTTCAATTTCAGCTCTGCAGCAGAATGTGGAATACGGCAAGAACTTCAGTGTCTGAAGTGCACAGTAGCAGACTTTTTAAAAATTATAATACTGTCGGGAGAGATAGCACAGCTGTAGGGCATTTGCCTTGCACGCAGCCAATCCAGGATGGATGGTGTTTCTAATTCCAGCATCCCATATGGTTCCCCAAGCCTGCCAGGAGTGACTTCTGAGCACAGAGCCAGGAGTAACTCCTGAAGACCAACGGGTGTGACCCCAAAACAAAACAAATTATAATACTGTCATTTGTAAAATCACCCAATGTGCCATATCTCCAACCCCAGGTGAACGAGTCTGAATTAGGGTTGCACATGAAATAATGCAAACAAGGCTGAGGGTGAAACACGTTAGTAGTGTAGTGTGGCAGTCCTACCTCATATGGAGAGCAAGCTGCCTGCCAGAACTGCCATTTTTATTGAGTACACAGAGACCACCTCTGGGTGGGGCAGTCAGGACAGTGTAAGGACAGATACTCAGTCTATCCCAAGCCAGTCCCACCCAGGTTTACAAGGAAGACTATCTCTGTTTTGGGGTAAATCCAAGTTGTAAACAAACAAACAAAAGAACCAGATATGACCTTTGTTTTAGGTAAAAATAAGATGTAATCTAGCAATCATTTATCAAGACGTTCATAGTCCAGTTGTTTTAGGCATTTAATGTCCCAACACCTAACTCACCTCTAGTATGGACCTTCCTTCCACCAGTGCCCCCACTTTCCCACCCACCACCTAGCCTAACTCCTCACAGCCTCATACAAATTTACTTCACGCTGTTTGTAACAACACAAAGGCAAATGGAATTCTCGAAAAACTTAGGTCAACATGGGCCAATGTGAAATGATTATTTTTATCATTCAATTTTTATTTTATTTTATTTATTTTTATTCATAAAAATTGTTACTAAAGATGGCAACTGAAGATGAACTGGGCTGTGGTTGGTGCTAGTTGGCCTTCTGTGTTATGGTTTAGGCTGCCTGAGTTTGGTAGGTTTCTTTGAAACTTTCCCATCAGATTTCCCGAGATCCTATTCAGTTGACACTATTGTGAAATTTTGAATTGTCACGTGGCCACTGGCAGCCGTGTGGTCCAGGACTTATAGATCTGAAACAAATTTGGCGGCTTGGCAGTTTGATAAAATTAAGCTGAGTTTGGGCTATTTCTGTCAGTGTATCCAGTGTGGTGCTGGGCTGCTGCAGTTCATGCAGAAAGGGAAATCTATTCCCATCCCATTCTGAAAATGCCCCTGAGGGATCAGCCTGGAACAGGCTACATGGGGAGAGATGGAGGACCATTGTTTTCTTTTTTTCTTTCTTTTTTTTTTTTTTTTTTTTTGATGTTCATACTCCTGCCTCTGTGCTCAGAAATCGCTCCTCGCAGGTTCGGGGAACCATATAGGATGCTGGGGATCGATCTCTAGTTTGTCCTGGGTCGTCCTTGTGCCAGGCAAATGCTCTACTGCTATACTATCACTCTGGCCCCCATTGGTTGGGTTTTTTGTTTGTTTGTTTTTAGCTTGGTAAAGAAGCAGATTTTCTGCCAGAAGTTTGTGGATGTGGGCAGAGGCTGCTGGGGTTTCCCATGCAGGGTGGGTGTGAAGGATTCAACCCACCCCATTTTGAGAATATCCCAGAGTTCTCTGCCTGTATCTTGTTCCACCTGAGAGGGTGCAGCTGCTCAAATTCTTTCAATTCTATCATACTGCTAACTTTTGGGTAACAAAACCATATTGTGGCCGTGGAGACAGAAGGTAGATTTGAAATCTGTCTTTCCAATCCTCAGGGTAAGGTGTTTTTGTTTTTGTTTTAAAAAAAAAAACCACCTTATTGAAACTACTATAATTTACAAAGGTCTTCATAGTTGGGTTTCAGACATACAATGCTTCAGGGCCAATCCCACCACCAGCGTCAACCTTCCTCCACCATGTTCCCAGAGTCCATCCAATGCCACTATCCCCTACCCCAGCCTGCCAGCTTAACAAGCCCATTTAAATTTTTGATTCTTAAAGTTTGGGTCTCATGATTACATGGTTGTTGACTCTGGCTTAGGTATTTAGTTCTGTCCTTTCTTAACACCACCAATGCACTTGAGATCTTTTTGCCTCTGGCCCCCATCCTTTCATATTTGTGTTTCTCCTCCTCCACTCAATTTCTTTCCTTCTCCTCACTATATTCTGGTGCCACAGACCGCTCAGCCGTCGGAGGGCAGTACTCGGGTCCTCCTCAGAAGACAGGTGGGCAAGGGGTCGGCGTAACAAAAGACTCGAAGTCTTGGGTGCTGGAAAGTGGCTAAGAGCTTTGGCTTGAGCCACCGCTACAAAGCAACCGCATTTATTTCTCTAGGTTATTTATACATCTAACAGCAGAATTTGGCAAAAAATCAAAATACATCAATTTACAGGTTCCTCACTCCAACATATATTTAACACATATTGGCAATTTTCTAGGCATGCTGACCTTATCAAAAGTCAGATCAAATCGTGCTATTTTTAAGCAATGGCACTCTGGTGGTTGTCTGCATTTACTATATGACCTAAGACTAGTGGTTAATGTGTTTTATCTTTGCTTGATTTTAGAAACCTGCCCAGCCTGAGCTGTGAGCAGAATTTTTGTTATATTTAGTATGTTATAGATCCACCATTATAAATCTATGTCTGGGGGTCCAGGTTTAGGTCTCCAGTCATGTACTGCTTTGGTCCAAGTCTTCCACAGCCCTCTTCATTTGCTTTTTTAGTAAATCCTTTTGTTCTTGTGTAAGATGACATTAAAAAGGCATTGCTCTTATTAATATTTCTAAAAAGAAAATTTATAATAAGATACTTTTTTCCTTCATGCACCACTCCTCTGTTACCAGCCTCATCAGACACTCCTGTATAAGATAAGGGGTCAGGTGTAGTTGATTCTATGCTAAGTGGGTCATAGTCTAGTCCTATATATAGGTGGTTCCCATCATTTGCCCTGTGTTAGATATAACCATCGTGTGCCTTGCTTTTTCTTAGGAACATAAGAAATCCTGTTTCCTTTATCTTTTTTTTTTTTTTTTTTTTTTTTGGTTTTTTGGGCCACACCCGGTGACGCTCAGGGGTTACTCCTGGCCATGCGCTCAGAAGTCACTCCTGGCTTGGGGGACCATATGGGACGCCGGGGGATCGAACCGCGGTCCATCCAAGGCTAGTGCAGGCAAGGCAGGCACCTTACCTCTAGCGCCACCGCCCGGCCCCATGTTTCCTTTATCTGATCTATTTCTGCCTTGTTATAGGGACACTCATATGAATCTGTGACAGTCCTTCAAGTGTCTCCAGCTGTCAGGTTTTGTGCTATTGTTTGTGCTATTTTTTCCCTAGATTCTTCTATCAGAGACTCTTCTACTTGTAACTGATCCAAAGTTGTGGCTAATTGATTCTTACTATTATTATTCTTAAGAATATTAGTGATCGCTTTTAAGCAAAATTCGTTGATTTTCTGCTAAAGGCTTCTTTTCTAAAAAATCCTCTCGGAAGTTTCTGTGTGATTCGTAAAATCATTAACATGCTCTCAAATAATTATGTTGTGGGTTTTCTATAGAATCCAGTGTTCCCAGGTTACTGTAGTCTGGAGTAAGAAAAACAATCATCATTGTTCCCAGAAGCAGTACATGACATGGAGAATATGTTCTTGCTCCGAGAACACCTGAGACTATTCCAGGAGACTATCTTTCATGAAACTTTTGCCTCAGGTCCGAGAACATGGCTTTCACCATGTCACGGACTCCACTGGAGCTGCTGTGGCACTCTGGGTCCTAGAGTGTTCTCAATAACTCCCATTTAAACCATTCATTTTTTCATGCAGCTATTTTAAATACCTCATATAAGTGATATCATTCTGTATTTATCCTTCTTCTGGCTTACTTAATTCAACACAATATCTTCAGTTCAATCCAGGTTGCAGCAAATTGCATGATTGAATCATTCTTTACAGCTATGTAGTATTTTGTTGTATATATGTACCACATCTTCATGGTCCACTCATTTGTTGTTGGAATATCGAGGCTGATTTCAATTCTTAGCTATTGTACTGAGTGCTGCAATGAATAGTGGTGGGGATGAGGATTTTTATATTGTTGCTGTTGTTGATTTAAATAAGGGTAAGGGTCAGAGATGTTTGGGGAGAAAAGTGTAATTAATAGGTAAAGCCAATAATAAATGAGCTTGTGTGTGTGTGTGTGTGAGAGAGAGAGAGACAGAGAGAGAGAGACAGAGAGAGACAGAGAGAGAGAAAGAGAGGGAGAGAAAGAGAGGGAGAGAGAGAGAGAGAGAGAGAGAGAGAGAGAGAGAGAGAGAGAGAGAGAGAGAGAGAGAGAGAGAGAGAGAGAGGACACATCTAGCAGTGTTCAGGGATTACTCCGAGCTCTACACTCAGAGATCAGTTCCTGTTGGGGCTTGGGGGACCACATAGGGATCAAATCAAGTCCGATTAAGTGCATGGCAAATGCTCTACCCACTGATGAGCTTTTTAAGGCAAATATGAGAGAAAGTGGATTGGTGGAATTCTGAGTCCGTCCACAGAATCCAAGTAAGTAGATCTTCCTATGGTGGGGCGTTTTGCTGCTGGAGACTGGAAGGTGACTAAGCCCTAGTCTCCTGATTTTACAAATGGATGAATTTAGTTTCTCTAGAGACTGGAGCTCTCTTAAGACAAGTACTGTTATTAGTGTGAACATCCAGGCTTCCAAAACCAGCTCATGTTAAAAATAAAAGCATGGTATTGGGTTCAAGAGATGGTAACAGTGGGTAGGACATTTGCCTTGCATCAGGCCAATTCTGTTTCAAATCTCTGCCATTAGATATGGTTCCCCAAGCACCGCCCGGGGTCATTCCTGAGTACAGAATCAGAAATGGCACCTGAGCACTGCTGAGTGTGGCTAAAAAAAAAAACAAACAAAATTCTCACTTCAGCAGCTCATATACTAAAATTGGAACAATACAGAGAAGATTAGCATGGCCCCTGTGCAAGAGTGACACATAAATTTGTAAAGCGTTCCTTTTAGATAGATAGATAGACAGACAGACAGACAGACAGACAGACAGACAGACAGACAGATAGATAGAGATATCTATATATCTTATAGATAGGGTGTCTTGCCTTTTTCATAGAATCCTAGAACTTGAATAATTTTGTTCAGCCTCATATTTCTATCTCCTTCTAACATTAAGAAAAGAAAAATAAGTGGATGGGACCTAGGAGCCAAGTGGTCTCAGGATCATTGAGTGGGAAAAAAAAAGGTCAGATATAAATACCCAAGCCAAAGTCAACAGCAATAGAACCAAGAGACCCAAACTATAACAGGTTAAACACAAAATGAACCTGTTACACTGGTCGGCTAAGGGGCTATGGATGAGGTATGGGATGCATGCTGGGAACTCTGGTGGAGGGAGGTCAACACTGGTGGTGGGAATGGCCTTAATTCACTGTCACTATATGACTAAAATACAACTGTGAAAGGCTTGTAATTCATAGTGGTCTCAAAAAAATTTAAAAAAAAAAAGAAATAGACAGCTGAATAAAAAATAAATATACATCTAAGTGACTCCAAGCCAAGGACACACTAGTTTGATCTCAGAATCAAACTAGAGTAGGAACAGAACAATGAGTAGGGACTCCCACCTCCACCCCTGGCATTTCCACTGTTTTGCAAAAGAGCCCCCTAGGCTCTTAACAGACTGTTTCCCCCACCTCACCAATCCTGCCTCAGATGTAAGACTCAGAGGCTCGTCTCAATGCTCCTATCTGTGTTAAAACTACTGCAACCAACAGTCAATGTGTCTGTATCTATCTCTTGGCTTCCTTTCTCTCTTTTCCACACCTCCTCACACAAAATTCCCAGTCAATGGCCCAGCTTGAAACAGGTATTCACTCTGGGTCCAAATAGCCATGGATAGGGGAGGGGGAGGGTTGGGTTTTAAGTTCACATAGCACAAAACTGCTGATGTGGCCAGGTCATCACTGCTGTCATCCCCAAGGAGTAGCAGAGCCATTGCTGTGCTCCATAGTGGAGTGGACAGTAAGTACTCCATGGATTCCAGTATGGAGAAGGCTGGTTGAGGGAATAAGCCACTTCTATGCTTCCATCCACCCATTTTTGCCCCTAGGCCACTGAAGAACGCTTGAAGAAGGAATCCAGCCAGAGCCTCCAGCTCCAGCAGCAGAAACACCAGCGGCAGCTCCAGGCCCTGGAGGAAAAGGCCCAGCAAGAGCTCCAGGGAGCGCTGGAGAGGCTACAGGCTCAGCAGGCGCTGCTACTAGGTATTGCACTCAGGGCACCCCGGGGTGCCAGGGCTCAGCGCCGCAGCAGCTCTAGGAACTCACCCAGAGGCAGGGAGGTCTGCAACAAGCGCTGTGTCCTGGAATCAGGCCCCTCTGGGCCCCAGTGCTCTTTCGGAAATAGGGAGGAAGAGAGCATCCTCCTAGCCGGGCGAGTACCAGCAAGACATCACTTTCTACTCAATGTTCATCTTCTTTCCTTTTTTCCTTCCTTCCTTCTTTTTTCCTTTCTTCCTCCCTCCCTCCCTTCCCCTCTTCCTTTTTTCCTTCCCCTTTCCTTCCCTTCCTTCCTTCCCTCCTTCCTTCTTCCTTCATTTCTTCCTCCCTTCCTTCTTTCCTACCTTTCTTCCATCCCTCTTTCTTCCTCCCACCATCCCTCCCTCCCTTCCCAATTCTCTTCTTTCCATCCTTCCTTTCTACCTTCTTTCTTTCCTTCCTTCCAGCCTTCCATCCTTTCTTTCTTCCTTCTTTCTATCCTTCCATCCTTTCTTCCTTCTTTCCTTTTTTCCTTCCTTCCCTTCCTCTCTCCTTCCCTCCCTCTTTTCCTCCCCTTGTTCCTCTTCAAAAAAAAAAATGCCTGGTGTTAGAGACCACATTGGCTTTATTGAGTGGTTTTTCTTTATTGCTATTTTTTTCCCCAAACCTAGACAGTGCTCTTAAGATTGTTGTGGGCGTGGGACCAGAGCAGTGGAGCAATGGTAGGGCGTTTGCCTTGGACACGCTAACCTAGGACGAATCATGGTTCAATTCCCCAGCATCCCATATGGTCCCCCAAGCCAGGAGCGATTTTTGAGCTCATAGACAGGAGTAACCCCTGAGCGTAACCGGGTGTGGTCCAAAAAGAAAAAAAAAATTGTTGTGGGGAGAAGTCATTTTATTGTTATTGTTGTTTTGTGGTTTATGTTTGTTTAGCTTTTAGGGGTTACTCCTGGCTCCCTACTCAGAAATTATTCCTAATAGGCTCAAGGAACCATATGAGATGCAGGGGATCAAACCCTGGTCAGCCTCTTTGCAAAGCAGAAGCCCTAACCACTGTGCTATTGCTCCAGTCCCAAATGCCACTTTTTTTGTCTCTGAGAACAGTCCCTGCCTGATGTCTGTTAGTCTTCAGGGAACAGTGTCTAGCTGGCTCCTCCTTCATCATCCAAGCCTTCTGGGAAAGATGATGTGGGGAGCCAGAAGGGAGAGTCCCACTGTACTCCCCTTAACAGCTGCCCTGGCCTGGAGGGATCTCCTGGAAAATTCAAACCCTACGGGTGGCTAAGGAAGATTCATGAAGCTTGGCCAAAGTGCAAGTACATGTGTGATGAAGGATTCCATCATGGGACTGTATTTGCATTCTTTAGAGAGAAGAGGCTGGCACCAGAACCATGGTACATGGAACTTGCCCTTGCATGCCACTGAGCTGGGGTCAGCACCCCCATGTGGTTGTTCCTTCCCTTCTAGAAGGGAAGGGAGGAAAGGGAGGGAGGGAAGGAAGGAAGGAAGGAAGGAAGGAAGGAAGGAAGGAAGGAAGGAAGGAAGGAAGGAAGGAAGGAAAGGAGGGAGGGAGGAAGGAAGGAAGGAAGGAAGGAAGGAAGGAAGGAAGGAAGGAAGGAAGGAAGGAAGGAAGGGAGGGAGGGAGGGAGGGAGGGAGGGAGGAAGGGAGGGAGGGAGGGAGGGAGGAAGGAAGGAAGGAAGGAAGGAAGGAAGGAAGGAAGGAAGGAAGGAAGGAAGGAAGGAAGGAAGGAAGGGAAGAAGAAAGAGAGGGAGGGAGGGGTTGAAGGGAGGGAGAGAGAGCAAGAAAGGGAGAAAGGGAAGAAGGAAGAAAGAAAGGAAGGTCCTATTTTAAAATCCTGTTTCAGAGGAAAAATGACTCCATCAAGTTTTCAACATGGCATCCCAACCTTTGATCTACATTTAATAGCCTGTATTTTACAGAAATGTTTAATGAGCTTATGGGGAGTCTTTTACAATGGATGCTCTTTTACAATCTCATTAATCTTCATGGTAAATTCCATTCACTTATTTTACAAGTACAGGTTAAGCACTTGCTCTGTACTAGATGCTGATCTTAGAACAGTGTTTCCAAAGTTATCTGCAAATTCTAAAATAAAATACAAAGACACAAAAGTCTAGAACAGAAAAGCAAAGTTCTTTTTTTTTTTTTTTTGGTTTTATTTTTTGGGCCACACCCAGCGGTGCTCAGGGGTTACTCCTGGCTGTCTGCTCAGAAATAGCTCCTGGCAGGCACAGGGGGATCATATGGGACACCAGGATTCGAACCAACCACCTTTGGTCCTAGATCGGCTGCTTGCAAGGCAAACGCTGCTGTGCTATCTCTCCGGGCCCAGAAAAGCAAAGTTCAAGGTTTGCTAGCACTTGGAAATTCTTTTCATTTTAAACATTAAATGGTTCACTGTACAGCATTTTTTTTTTTATTTTGGGGCCACACCTGGTGACACTCAGGGGTTACTCCTGGCTCTGCGCTCAGAAATAGCTCCTGGCAGCCTCAGGGGACCATATGGGACGCTGGGAATCAAACCTGGGTCTGTCCTGGATTAGCCGTGTGCAAGGCAAATGCCCTACCGCTGTGCTAATTCCGGCCCCATGAACACTGTAACCTAAAAGTAAGTTGGGGGCAGAATGGACAGACTAGACTACTAGGTCAGAAAATATGTAAATGTATTCAGAAATAAGAAACAGTAAAAATTCTCATATTCTTCCTTTTTTAAACAAGAGTTTAGCATTTAAATCAGTGATACAAATTTTTGTATTTTCGGGGCCTGAAAGATAGCATGGAGGTAAGGCATTTGCCTTTCATGCAGAAGGACCGCGGCGGTTCGAATCCCGGCATCCCATATGGTCCCCTGTGCCTGCCAGGGGCGATTTCTGAGCCTAGAGTCAGGATTAATCCCTGAGCACTGCCGGGTGTGACCCAAAAACCAATCACATAAAGACTTTAACGGTTTTAAAGACTTTTAAAGAAGTTTTAAAGACTTTACTGAAAAGTCAAACACTGTTGCTTGCCTTGCATACAGCCCACCCAGGTTCAATCCCCAGTACCCCAGAGGGCCAGTTGAACCCCACCAGGAATGATGGCTGAGTCCAGAGTCAAGATTAGCCTTGAGCTCTGCTGGGTGTAGTCCCGAACTACATAACTTGAACCATCTTGCTCCACCTCTCAAATTAAGGGGGGAAATAATGGAGGGTACCAAGACCAAGTAGTAATAAAAATGATCAGACTTAAACACCAAATCCAAAGTCAACGATAGCAGAATCGATACCCAATCTACAACAAGCTAGACATAGAGGGACCACTTACAATAGCAGCCCGGGGGGAGGGGGGCAAAGAAGGGGCGATAAGGGATGCATGCTGGGAACAGGGGTGGAGGGAGGACAACGTTGGTGGTGGGAATGCCCTGATTCAATGTCACTATGTACCTAAAATATTACTGTGAAAGATTTTTTAATCCACTTTGGTCAAAATAAAAATTATTATTATAATAAAAAATGGAAAGGGAGGGTCTTGATCTAAGCCTTTAGCAGCTCCCATGTGTCTCAGAACCCCCTTTAGTGCTCCTGAGAGTCCAGGGGTCACACTTGAGCCTCTCTTTGTCGCCTCATTCTGCTGCTCTTCCTCTGCAGAGTCCCTCCGAGAAGAGCTCGCCGAGCAGCGGGCTGCCTGCTGCCAACACCAGAAGGACCTGGAGACGCTGCAAGCAGAGCGAAGGGCACTGGGCAGCTCGGGCAGGCGACAGGGCATGGCCCCTTGTCCAGGGGACCATGGGGACTCCCCAGGCACAGCAGAGGTGAGCATATTCCTCCAGAGGCCTGGTGCATCTGGAAACCTCTGGAGAAGAGGTTCTTTATGAGTTTGCAGCAAGGAAGTCCTTCTTAACACCGAAGATGGCCTCCACTGCTCCTATCTTTGGAAACAGACCATGGCTTTGGTTTCTTTCCTGTGAGCTTATTTGGGGGGTGGTGGTGGTGGGTAGAGGGGTCCTCATTCCCCCAGCAGTGCTCAGGGCTAATTTCTGAGTTAATTTAGGAGTAGCTAATTAAGCTAATTTCTAATTCAAGAGTTTTATTTTTAATTTTTTATTTTAGAAGGTGGTGACACCCAGTGGCGCTCAAGGGTTAATTAATCCAGGCTTTGCACTCAGAAATCACTCCTGGCAGGCTCTGGGGACCCAGCGGGATGCCAGGAATTGAGCCCGGGTCGGGTCGTGCATGTGCAAGGCAAATACCCCACCCCCCCACATTGTTTTGCTATCTATCATTCCAGCCCCCTATTTGGGGTGGGGGCAGTTGGGCCACACAGGCAGCTTCCAGGAGTTACTCCTGGCTCTGTGCTCAGAATTACTCCTGGCAGGCTTGCACTTCAACATGGGATGCTCGAAGTGGAATCCAGGCTGGCTGCACACAAGGCAAACGCCCTCCCCGCTATACTCTGCCTCCAGTCCAGCTTTATTTTTACTTTATTTTATTTTATTTGGTTTTATTTTATGTTTTATTTTATTTCATTTGGTTTTATTTTATTATTTTATTTTGTTTTGTTTTATGTTGTTTTATTTTATTCTATTTTTATTTTATTTTATTTTATTTTGGTTTTTGGGCCACATCGGTGACACTCAGGGATTACTCTGGCTATGTGCTCAGAAATCGCTCCTGGCTTGGGGGATCATATGGGACACCAGGGCATCGAACTGCGGTCCGTCCTAGGCTAGCCCTGGTAAGGCAGACACCTTACCTCTAGCGCCACCGCGCTGGCCCCTATTTTACCGTACTGGCCCCTATATTATGTTTTATCCTATCCATCCTATCCTATCCTATCCTATCCTATCCTATCCTATCCTATCCTATCCTATCCTATCCTATCCTATCCATCCTATCCTATCCATCATATCCTATCTATCCTATCCTAATCAACCTATCCTATCCTATCCTAATCAACCTATCCTATCCATCCTATCTTACCTATCCTATCCTATCCTACCTATCCTATCCTATCCTATCCTATCCTATCCTATCCATCCTATCCATCCTATCCTATCCTATCCTATCCTATCCTATCCTATCCAATCCATCCTATCCTATCCTATCCTATCCTATCCTATCCTATCCTATCCTATCCTATCCTATCCTATCCTATCCTATCCTATCCATCCTATCCTATCCATCCTGTCCTATCCTATCCATCCTATCCTATCCTATCCTGTCCTATCCTATCCTATCCTATCCTATCCTATCCTATCCTATCCTATCCTATCCTACCCTACCCTACCCTACCCTATTATTTGTTTTGGTTTTAGTGGGATACCGAGGATCGAACCCGGGTCCGTCCCGGGTGGGCAACGTGCCGGGCAAACTCCCTACCCACTCCTGCTCCTACCTGCCCCTAGTTCGAGCCCCGAGCCCCTTCCAGTGGGGTGTGTGGCTGGGAGGGGAGCTCAGCCAGGAGCTTTGGGGGCCAGGCCCGGGGGGCCCTTTGGCCCCTAGGCTGCTGCAATGCTCTTCCCTGGCTGCTTGCTCCCCAGGCCCCGGGTCCGGCGGGCTCCCCGGCGGAGGAGAAGGCGCAGCTCCAGGACGCGCTGCGGAGGCTGCGTGCAGAGCTGGAGCAGTACCAGCAGGAGGCGCTGCAGCTCCGCGAGCAGCGCAGGTGGGTCTGCGTCCCAGAAGCCCGGAAAGTGGGAAACCCCTCGGGCCCCTGGGGAACCTGCCCCGGGCCCTTTCCCCAACCCAACGAAGGATGCCCTCCGCCAAGGATGATTTAGTAGTATTTTTTATTATTTATTTAATAATAAAGTCAATCATAATCGATCATTATTAATATGATTTAAAATATCATTTTATACAACAATAAGTCAAATACATGTATGCTTTAGTTTCAATATTATTTAATTTATTATTTCATTAGAATAATAAGTTGAATAGATTTAGAATTCATTAATAATATGATCTAATGTATTGTTTTTATAAAACAATACTAAGTTTAATACACCCAAGATTTATCATGATTGATATTATTTAATTCATTAATCTTATAAAATAACAACAGATTTAATGAATATATGGTTTTACATTATGAATTTATTATTTATTAAAATAATAGTGAATCTATGACTTGTTATTTTTGTTTAATTTATTTTTAATACAATAATGAATTATTTTTATAAAATATATGGTGTTATAACAATTATTGTATAAGATGATAAATTTAATATAGTTATGACTTATTATTATTAATTATAATGTTACTATTAACTCCTTCCATCTAGTATGCTGGAATTTTCTAGAAGATCTACAACAGCAGGAAAAAGGCTATATTTCCTGCAGATCAGAAAATTGATGGGATTAAGCAATAAATTGAGGGTTTTAATTAGTTTTTTGTTTGAATTAAGTTTTGTTTAACTTTATTAATTGATTGATTGGTTTCTGGGCCACATATGACAGTGCTCAGGGGTTACTCCTGGCTCTGCGCTCACAAATCGCCCCTGGCAGGCTGGAGCCCACATGGGATGCCAGGAATTGAACTGGGTCCCTCCCAGGTCAGATGCATATAAGGCAAATCTCTCCAGCCCTTGTTTTTGTTTTGGGGCCACATCCTGTATTGCTGTAAGAATGCCTTTCATAAAGTCTTGGGGCCAGAACAATATCACAGAGGTAGGGAATTTACCTTGCATGTGGCTGACCCAGGGTTGATCCCCAGCTTCCCATATGGCATCCCCAAGCTTGTGAGGAGTAAATCCTGAGTGCTGCCAGGTGTGGTCCCCAAAACAAAGCAAAACAAAACAAAAACCTATTTACAATAGCCAGAATCTGAAAACAACCAGAGGTTCAGCTTTCAAACAGCTGTGAACCCAGCTGTCATTGGGCATTCATTCCCCTTCCAGATATGCTCAATCCTGAGCAAACTCTTGGACCAAAAATAATCTGCTCCCCAAAAACTGATATTTCATGCTCCAATTTCTCTTTTGTGAAAAGTGGAGTGAGGGGCACTGAGAATTCCACATGTCTGGTTTCTCCTGAACCCCACAACTCAAGAGACCCCCTCCAGCTCCTCTTCCCATGACACTGGACCTCAGATATGCCCTCCTTGCCCTCTTGTCTCTTAAATCTGAGAAGGGAAGAAAGGGAGTTACCTGTCCAAGAGACTGGGTAAGTCCAACTGGGCCTCCATCGCCCCTCTGCAGGCTTCAGGAGGAGGAGCAGCAAGCCCAGCAGGCCAGAGAGGTGGAAACACTGCGCCAGGAACACCGGAAGGAGATGCAGGCCCTGGCAGCGGACTTTAGCAATGCTCAAGCCCGACTCCAGGCCCGGCTGGCCGCCCTGGAGACTGAGTGAGTGGGGATGAGTCCTTGGTTAGAAGATGCTGGGCTGGAGCAGTGGTGCAAGCAGGAGGGCATTTGCCTTGCACGGGGCTGACCTAGGACAGACCGTAGTTTGATCCCCCCAGCATCTCATATAATCTTCCCAAACCAGGAGCTATTTCTGAGCACAGAGCCAGAAGTAATCCCTGAGTGTGTGGCCAGAAAACCAACAAAACAAAACAAAAAAACATGCTACTTGAGTAGATACCTTCTCTTCTCTTTGAGACTCAGAGACTCCTAGTTTTGGAAGTCAGGCATTCCAGTAGGCAAGCTCTGAGCCTGCCAGAGGGATGGCCCAGCCATCATAGGGTGAAGGAAGGGTCCAGTTTTGTGCCCAGTTTTGTGCTGGCATTTCCTGGAGGAAAAAAAAAACATGCCAGGGTGATGGACCAGCCATCATCGGGTGATAGCAGGTTCCATTTCTGTGCCTGGCGCTGGCAACCCTGGGAGGCAATGAGCTCTGCCCTGTGGGCTTGTTTTGACCCTTGAAGGGGGCAGAAAGCACAAGGGGGCAAGGGTATGGGATCCAGGTCGAAGATGAGCAAGTGTACAGCAGCAAGAAAACTCCAGGGGCCCTAGTGAATGAGAGAGAGGGCGAGTAGGAATAGGTGAGTTTTGGGGGTGTGAGTGGGGAAGAAAAGCGGGGTCCTCCTCCTGGATGGAAGGCGATGGGCTGTGTTCTGAGTGCAACCTTTTGGAGGCATTTGCATTTGTCCTGAGCAGGTGTCCCGTGGCCTGGTCTCCCTTTTAGGCTTCAGGATGCTCAGAGAGGGGACAGTGTGGGTTGCAAGAGTGAAGGGGTTGGAGGCAGGGAAAGTGCATTGACCTAGCTGGTCGATGCCACTGGGTGGAGAAGCATTAAATGAACCTCCTGGTCAGTCCCTGGTCTTACCCCAGGCTTGAGCTCCTAACAGTTCTTCTCATGCAAAACAAGAGGGACAAAAAGTCTTGCCCATGTCATGAACATAGCATGTGCTGCCTATTTCTGTGACTTCCCCCCTTTACCCAGGTGCACGACCATTTCGACGATATTTTTTATTATTATTATTGATTTGGGTTTGGGGGCCACCCCCGGCGATGCTCAGAGCTTGCTCCTGGCTTTGAATTCAGGTATCCCTCCTGGTGGTGCTTGGGGGACCAGATGAAGTGCCAGTAATTGAACCTGGGTGGTTTGTGTGCAAGGCAGGAGCCCTGCCCGCCATCCTATGGCACTGGCCTCCTTGTGCCTAGCTTAAAGCAGCGGGAACTTGGGGCCAGAGCGATAGCACAGTGGGTAGGGAATCTGTCTGCCTTGCACTGGGTTTGATCCTTTGCATCCCATATAGTCCCCCGAAAAACAGAGAGAGACAGAGAAACAGAGACAGACAGAGGCAGAGAGAGACAGAGAAACAGTCAGGCAGAGACAGAGAGAAAGAGACAGAGAAACAGACAGAGACAGAGAAACAGACACAAAGAGACAGAGACAGAAACAGACAGAGACAGAGAGAAACAGAGACAGAGTCATAGAAACAGAGAGACAGAGACATAGAAAGAGATAGAGACAGTCAACAGAGAAAGATATACAGACATACAGAGACAGAAAAAGAGACAGAATAAGAGAGACAGACATATACAGAGAGATAATGAGAGAGATAGAGACAGAGACAGAGAGACAGAACTAGACAGAGGATGACAAGAGCAACAGAGAGACAGAGACAGAGATAGAGACAGAGAGATAGGAAGACAGAGACAGAGATCGAGAGACAGAGACAGAGAGACAGAGAAACAGAGAGACAGGCATAGTCAGAGACAGAGAGAGACAGATTAATACAGAAGATGAAGAAAGAGACAGGAAGACAGAAATGGAGAGACAGAGAGACAGAGACAGAGATGGAGAGACAGAGAGACAGACTGGAGTGAAGGGGGAAGAGGGAAAGCACCACCGGTGAGGCCAAGGGCTCCAGAGGCATGCGGGCATGAGGACGGGGGTCGGGGAGGGAGGTCTGGGGGGACACCCCGGGGTCCGGACAGCCGGGGGGCACAGAGAGAGGCCTCCCTGCCCAGAGAGAGCCTGGGTGGGCCGGCAGGCGCCTCCCTCGCCCTGCACTTGCGGCCGCACACCGCCAGGGGGCGCTCACGGGCCTCCCCTCCAGGCGCCAGGAGGCGGCAGAGAAGCCGGGCGCAGGGGCGTCCAGGCCAGAGGACGTGCAGCTCATCGGCCGCCTGCAGAGCCGCCTGCAGGAGAGGGAGGACTTCATCAGGCAACTCACGGTGAGCTGAGCGCCGCCCCCTGCCCTCCCTCCTGGGGCCACTGGCACCCTCTCTGCTCCTCTTGGGATTCGAACCTGCAGTGCTGCGTTATGCACTTTTTATTTGTTTATTTCTTTATTTTTAATGGTGTATTATTTATTTTAAAATAAGATCCTTTATTATTTATTTATTGAGACCACTGTGAATTGCAAGTCTTTCCCAGTTGTATTTCAGGTACATAATGACAGTGAATCAGGGCCACTCCCACCACCAGTGTTGACCTCCCTGCACCCCAGTTCCCAGCATCCATCCCATACCTCCCCGCTTTGCTCTCTGGACTGCTAGTGTCACAGGTCCCATTTGTGTCTAGCTTGTTGTAGTTTGGGTCTCATGATTCTATTGTTTTTGACTTTGTCTTCTTCCTACACATTGAGAAAAGGAAAAAAAAAAAAAAAAAAGAAGAAGAAGAAGAAGTGGACAAGACCCAGAGTATTCTCAAGAGCATTGAGTGTTTTTCACTTTTATTTCTACTGGTCAAAGATATAACTTGGGGCCAGAGAGTAGAATAGAGTGGTTAAGCCCCTGAGTACCACCATAAAAATTAATTTCTTGGTGGTAAAAACCACCTTTAAAAGCTGTTTGGGGCTGGAGCCATAGCACAGCAGGGGATGGAGCATTTTGCTTAGCAAGTGGCAGACATGAGTTTGATCCTCAGCATCCCCTATGATCCTCCAAACACTGCCAGGAGTAAGCCCAGAGCACCGCATTGTGTGGTCCCCAAACAGACAACAATACAATTTTAAATTTTAAAATAAAAGTTCTCTACTGACATTTTTGAGGACCACACTGATAATGTTCAGGGTTACTCCTGGCAAGGTTCAAGGATGCCAGGAATCCAGGTCAGCCACATGCAAAGCAGGTGCTCTCTTTCCCTGCTGTACTATGACTCCAAACCCCCGACTCTAGTTATTTCTGTCTATTGTATATAAAGTCCATTCACAGGGTCAGAGTGATAGCACAGTGGATAGGGCATTTGCCTTACACGAGGCAGACCCGAGTTTGATCCCAGACTTCCTGTAGAGTCCTCTGAGTAATTCCTGAATGAAAAGCCAGGAGTAACCCTTGAACATCCCCCCACCCCACCCCCAAAATGTCAGTTTTCAATAGAAAATAGTTAAACACAAAAACAACACAAAAAATTCTCACTTTCTTCTACTTCTTTATTTCCTTATTTCCTTCTACTCCTACTTCCTTCTACACACACACACACACACACACACACACACACACACACACACACACACACCGCTAATTGAGCACCGCTAATTGTGATCCCTAATCCTGAAGAAAAAACACAGAAAGAAAGAAAAAAAAGTGGAGGGTAGGACAGACAGTGATGGATCTGGTGAATTGGTTCCTTTGCCACAATTAACTTTCTGTATAAGGCCTTTCTGCAAGGAAAAAAGAAAGGCTGGGGGCCGGGGGCCAAGTGGTCTCAGATGCATTGAAGAAGAAATAAATAAGGACAAAACTAAATATCCAAGCCAAAGTCAGGGACAATAGAATCAAGGGACCTAATCTTTAACGATCTAAACTCAAAGGGGCCTGTTATACTGGCAGACCAGGGGCCAAAGGGTGGTGGGATAGGATGCACTCTGGGGCCATTGGTGGAGGGAGGTTGACACTGGTGGTGGGAAGGGCCCTGACTCATTGGATATCTCAAATTCAACTATGAAGAATTTTGTAGATCACAGTGGTTTCAATTATTAAAAAAAAAAAAAAAAAAAAAAAAGCCCTTTCTGCCTCTCCAGTGCATCCTTTAGGTATCCGTCCAGCTAAATCCCCAAACTCCCTCACACCCCAGCACCTTCCTTCTGGAGCTCCCCACTCCTGCAGACATTATCCTTCAAGCCAAACCCAGGCCGGGCGGGGCCCAAGAGGCTCCCTTACACTCTGGTGCTTTTCCAGGAGGAGCGGAGGTTCCACTACGCCGCAGCCTTTCCCAGTGCCATGGCCCACCGGAATCGGTCCTTCTCTTTCAATCCCCACCCGGGATACCTGAGCCCATCCATGAAGGTAAAATGGCTCTGCTGGTTTCGGGCCACCCCATAATCCTGCTGACTTCCCTTTCCAAGGGAAAGATGGGTTATTTATTGTGCTGTTAGGCAGGGGGGAAAGGCAAGCAAAATAATCCAGTGTGCCCCAACAGTGCTTGTATCTGACTCAGTGGATTCTATGCATAGTTTACTTTGTTTGTGGGTTTTGTTATTTTAAACTTGATTGATTGATTGATTGGTTTTTGGGCCACATTCAGCAGCACTCAGGGGTTACTCCTAGCTCTGCACTCAGAAATCGCTTCTGGTAGGCTGGGGGCCCATATGGGATGCTGGGAATCAAACCAGGTTCCTCCCGGGTTGGCCACATGCAAGGCAAGTGCCCCACCACTGTGCCAACTCCTTTTTTTGTGCTTTTTTTTTTTTCTTTTTCATTTTTCAAGGTTTCTGTTAACTCTATTCCTGTTAATAGTGGTGGCAACCCCCACATACTCATTGATTTCTGTATCCAGGCTTGCTGTTTGTTTCACCCATCCATAGCATGTTCAGTAGGAACATTTACACCCCATCTCTCTCCTGCTATTGCCAACCCCCCAAAGCTGCAATAGGGCTGAAGTGAGAGCTGAGTGGCTATGTCTGGGCTTTGCCTGAGGAAAGAGACCAAATTTCTCCTTCACTCTGCAGGGTCCTGGAGGACTGTTGGGAGGAGCCTCAGAGCACTGCTGGATGTAGCTCCCAAAACAACTTTTTGTTTTGTTTTGTTTTTGTTTGGGGGCCACACTCAGCAGTGCTTAAATGTTATTCCTGGCTCTGCATTCAGAAATTACTCCCAGCACACTCAGAGGACCACATGGGATGCCAAGGATCAAACCTGGGTTGACTGTATACAAGGCATATGCCCTAGCCGCTGTGCTATCACTCCAACCAGCAAACGAACAGTTTACAGAACTCTACCAAAAGTCATATGTTTTATAGCTCATAGAACAAAAAGGTTACCCTAAATGGATGTGAGCTTATTTATAGTTTATATGTGTCCCTCTTAGTGTGACAAGATTTATTCCCATATTAACACTTTTGAGAATGGTGCCTAGACTCTAAAAAGATGAGGCCAGAGACAGTACAGTGGTCAAGGAACTTTTCTTGCATACCTGTGATCTAGGTTAGATCCCCAGAAACCCATATGACACCCCCCCCCAGGCCCTCTAGGAGTGACCCTAGGTGCAGAGCCAGGAGTAGATAAACTTTGAGCCCCCAAACACCCCCCCATCTGAAGATTTAAATACAGTATCTGACTTAAAATATTCCTATAATGTATGAATTATAATATCTGAATTCTAAGACACATCTGTCCAAAAAAAAATCTCTGAATGAGATTGTATAATTAGATTTTTTTCTTTTTAGATTACTTAATTATTAAAACTTTTTTTCTAATTGAGACTGGTTTAACAATGCTATAAATAACAGTTTCTCAGGCATAGAATTCCAACTCCACTCAAGAGCCCAATACTCTTAAGGACCCTAAGACCCCAATACTTCCCCACCTCAAATTATGTAGATCAATTCTCCCACACTTATATATCTTTCCAAACACACACAATAGATTAGAGGAAAACATGCTTTAAAAATAAATGTTCGGGGCCCGGAGAGATAGCACAGTGGCGTTTGCCTTGCAAGCAGCCAATCCAGGACCAAAGGTGGTTGGTTCGAATCCCGGTGTCCCATATGGTCCCCCGTGCTTGCCAGGAGCTATTTCTGAGCAGACAGCCAGGAGTAACCCCTGAGCACCACCGGGTGTGGCCCCAAAACAAAAACAAACAAAAATAAATGTTCAGGGCCAGAGCGATAGCATGGAGGTAAGGTGTTTGCCTTGCATGCAGAAGGACAGTGGTTCAAATCCCGGCATCCTATATGGTCCCCCGAGCCTGCCAGGAATGATTTCTGAGCAGAGAGCCAGGAGTAACCCCTGAGCACTGCCGGATGTGACCCAAAACTCAAAATAAATAAATAAATAAATAAATAAATAAATAAATAAATAATAAATGTTCATTGGGTTTGGAGAAATGGAGGGCATTTGCCTTGCATGTAGCAGACCTGACTTTGATCCTCAGCATCCTATGTGATCCTCCAAGCACTGCCAGGGTTGATTCCTGAATCCAGAGCCAGGAATAACCCGATGAAGGCCAGTAGCCTTACTATTCCAAAATAAGGAAGAACCTGAGTAAGGTGTAGCCCCAAATCAAAACAAAACAAAAACGAATGTGTACACATGTAAATAAATCACTGCTCCCTCTCTCGCTTCATTTGGGCAGCAGGGTTTGTTGACATTTTCAACGGTGCCTCTGTTGGGCATCCCTGAAAAGCTTTTCTCTCGTTACAAACAGAAAAAGAAGCTGGAGGAAGTGCCCAGCCGAGTGGTCAGCGTGCCTAACCTGGCCTCTTATGCCAAGAACTTTCTGAGCGGGGACCTGGGCTCCAGGATTGGCGGACCCCCCCTCACCAAGTCGCCCAGCCTGGACCGGAGTCCGGGCTGTGGTCGCCCCTACAAGCCCCCACAGTCTTCGGATGTGAAAACTGCCCCCAGGTAGGGCTGGAAGCTGCTCGTGGGGCAGTCCACCCCAGATCCCACACCAATGGGCAGAAGCAAAGTCTGGAACCTTCTAGTATCTGAGCAGAGAAGAATGCCACCAAGCTCCACTGTGGGCAGATCCCAGCCTGAAGGGGACTATATTTTTTAGGGAAGACACTTTTCCTGGCCCCAAATATGGAAAAAAGGTTTTTATTTCTTGGCTGGTTGGATACAGGTAACTGACTGCTTCGTGGAGCACTTGGGTGTGAGTCAACCAAAGATGGACTCCCAGTTTCTGGCCTCCATGTCTCTGTTCAGATGTTATTCTTCCTGGTTCTCAGTTCTGAACTGGCTTGAGTCAGATCTCTAACCACTCTGGACCTCTGTTTTCTCATTTTTAAAATGAAAATAATAGGGGTCTAGAGGCCAGAGAGATAGTATAGTGAGTAAACACTTAGAAGGTCAGACACTTGTCTTGCAGACAGGCAATCTGTTTCAATCCTGGGCATTCTATATAGTCACCAGAGCCTGCCAGGAATGATCTCTGAGTGCAGAGGCAAGAGTATACCCTGAACACTGCTGGGTGTGGAAAAGGAAGGAAGGAAGGAAGGAAGGAAGGAAGGAAGGAAGGAAGGAAGGAAGGAAGGAAGGAAGGAAGGAAGGAAGGAAGGAAGGAAGGAAGGAAGGGAGGGAGGGAGGGAGGGAGGGAGGGAGGGAGGAAGGAAGGAAGGAAGGAAGGAAGGAAGGAAGGGAGGGAGGGAGGGAGGGAGGGAGGGAGGGAGGGAGGGAGGGAGGGAGGGAGGGAGGGAGGGAGGGAGGGAGGGAGGAAAAGAAATTCAGTGAAAATAAAATAGAATAGTGATTGGAGATATAGGAGCAACCCTAGCGCTGCCAGGTGTGACCCCCAAAAAACAATACAAAATATTGAGATTATTATTATTATTATTGTCATATATGAAAGCATTTCCATAAGATTATTATCTCTGCCTGTTGTCTCACCTTTACCTTCCAGGTGTGTGTGCTGTTGAGAGTCTGGGAGTGAGGTGCTCGGGGTCTTTTGGTAGTTTACTAGCTGGCTTCAGGTGCTTTTTGAAGCTGGTAGTAGGCTGACAAAGGACTCTGCACCCAACCTTTTTACCCCTTTACCCTCCTGTCTGTGTGGATTATTTGCTGCGGATAAATATTACCAAGATCTCCTCCCCCACAAAGGAATAGGGGAATGGGAATCAATTTCTCATTATGGGAGCTCTTTGAGGATACACTGATAACTAATCAAGGTGTAAATGGGACCCAACAATTATTATGGTTTTGGGTCACACCCAGAGGTGCTCAGGAGTTACTCCTGGTTCTGTGCTCAGGAGTCATTCCTGGCAGTGTTTGGGGGACCATATGGGACAGGGGAAGTGAACTTGTTCCAGACCCAATATTGAGATTATTTCATTGTATCAGCTTGAACACTTTCTAGCTTTCTATTGGTTTGTTTGTACCACATCCAGGAGTGTTCAGGGCTTTCTCCCGGCTTTTTACTCAGGGTTGGTGCCTGGTGGTACTTGAGAAACCATTGTAGAGGCAAGGATGAAACTGGGGTTAACAGCATGTGAGGCAAGAACCTTACTTGTGCTCTCTTCAGTTATCCGGTATCTTTTTACTATTTAATTATTTTATTTGGTTTTGGGGCCACACCGAGCATGGGTCAAGAATTATTCCTGGCTGGTGGGTTTGGGGGACTATATGGGGTGCCAGTAATCAAACTCAGGTGGGCTGCATGCAGGGCAAATACCCTACCACTGTACTATCATGCTGGTCACAAACACAGACATCTTTTTTTTTTTTTTTTGGTTTTTGGGTTACACCAGGTGGTGCTCAGGTTACTCCTGGCTCTGCACTCAGAAGTTGCACCTGGCAGGCTTGGGGGACCATACGAGATGCCGGGAATCGAACCCAAGTTCATCCCGGTTGGCTGCATGCAAGGCAGTCAGGCAAGGCAGAGCATGCAAGGCTCTACTGCTGTGCTATCTCTCCAGCCCACGTATCTTTTAAAGAGAAAAGAAGCAGCTATCTGCCCCTGAAAGGATGCTGGGGATTCTACTGTCTTTTGAATAATTTCAAAATCTATGTTTTCATTTCTTTGTGTGTTTTTAGGGCACAAGAAGGTGAAACAGGCCAGTCCAAAGAAGCACAGCAGAAGCAGGGCTCTGCACACCAGGAATGGTTCACCAAATACTTCTCCTTCTAAACGCGTCACTGGGATCTGTCAGTCATTAAGAAGAGTAGTGAAGAGCATCTCCTTGAAAAGATCTGAGTGATAAGCTGAAGCTGAATGAACTAAAACGCCAACCAAATCACTTGCTTGTTTATGTATCGGAGCCCCACCCCCCCCAAAATGTTTGTATTAACATCCCTTACTGTTTCATTGTGGCACCCGTCATTCATAGGAATGAGCCCTGACGTTAAGTTAAACCAAACCAGTGTCATGAGAAAGCTCCCATGGACAATGTCATTGTATGTCAATGTCATTGTATGTCCAGTGTAAGATTTTCCAGTCGTTCCCATCATCTACTTACAGGTATATCATTTGATGTTAGGATGCTTGTCATGTCCTCTTGCAATGTTGTTTCCGTGTCAATGCTACCAGTTCCAATGTATACCTCGAACAGCAATAGGAAGATCAAAAGCAAAGATCAATAGGGCCAGGAAACCCAATTAAGACACCAAGTCTGAGCCACTACTATCAAGGGACCGTGACAGACCTGGGCACACGCGGGTGGAATCATTTGGCTTTTTAGGCCCCAGGTGCAAATGAAATTCATTCGAGAGGGAATAACATCTACCTCATATGGGGCTTTGTGAAGAGGAGGCGAAAGAAATACGTTGTTCAAACACTGCCGGGATTTTTCTGGGGGAAAATCAAGCTTCACCCTGTCTCAGTTTCAAGGGTGGCAGTGTTGACTTAGTCGCTCATAACGCCTCTGACACTATCTGTTCTTTTAAGTCAGAGATCTCTGTGGAGCCTCCAGTCTCAGGCCTGGGTTTTGCCTCCTGGTGCCAAGACATTCAGTAAAGTAAAGCCAGAAAGGCTCGCCCACCCTTGGGCTCACCTGCCATCAGATGTCCCCACCTTGCCAGTGCCGCAGGGCCACTGTGTGACTCGAAAAATCTCAGAATAGCTTTGATGAGCGAAGTCTGTTCTCTATCCTTTGGTGCTGGCCCACCAGGGGCCCAGAGTCTCTTCTATGCACTATCAAAATCTTTGCTTTCTGAATAAAACTTCAAATTGGGCAATAAAAATGATTGTGATGTGCTTTGCTTAGCTGAGAAAGATGGAATTTGGCAAGAGGAAGCGCCTATCTGCCTCAATCAGCTTATCCTCGGCAAAAAGTAGCTGCTTATACACTTAAGTCATCTTTTTGTTTTTGTTTTTGGGCCACACCCGGTGATGCCAAGGGGTTACTCCCGGCTATGTGTTCAGAAATTGCTCTTGGCTTGGGGAATCATATGGGACCCTGGGGTTAGTCCGTTCTAGGTCAGCTGCATGCAAAGCAAAAGCCTTACCGCTGTGCTACCGATCCTGCATTCTACTCAAAAATTGAGGCTGGAAAGATAGTACAGGAGCAAAGGCACGTAACGTGCATGTGTCTGACATTGATTTGGTCCCCAGTTTTGTATACGGTTCCCCAAGCACAACCCAGGAGTGAACCCAGAGCTCCAGGAATAAGTCCTGACTGAGCACCAGCTGATGTGATGCTCCCCTTGAATAAAACCAACGAACTCTACTAGAACAAATCGCTCCTGGCTCGGGGGACCATCTGGGACATCGGGGGATGGAACAGCGGTCAGTCCTAGGTTAGTGTGTGCAAGGCAAACGTCCTACCGCTTGTGCCACTGTTCCAGCCCCCATTTCTTAATTTTTGAGGAAATCACAAGAATTAAGAACCTGAGATTATGCATTCCTACCCTTGCTGCATCATGCCTTCACACCTAAGGCAGCCAGGGTTTTGTTTTGTTTTGGGGGCTGTGCTCAGGGAGCACAGCAAATAGCCTATCCTACCCATTCTACTATCACTCTGGCCCTATGTACCATATTTGTATTTTTGGGCCACACCCAACAATATTCAGAGGTTACTCCTAGCTCTGTACTCAGGAGTTACTCCTGGGGACCATATAAGGTGCTGAAGATTTAACCCAGTTTGGCCATGTGCAAGGCTAATGCCCTACCCACTGTCCCGTGACACCAGCAACCTTCTTTAGAACCATTTTAAAAAATGCTTTAGGCTGCCCACTCCTCCAGTTTTTGAAACTCCCTGAATGGGCAGGGACCCCTTGGATTTTAAGGCCATCATATATGATCTAATCCATGGGGTATCATGAAATGATGACACTGTAAGGCACTGGTGAGTGTGACCCAAACATTATAATGATCTAATTCAGAGATCACTTAAGACTGGTCTTCCTTTGTCTCCCTGACTGAAATGAAGGGAGAGATCTTTGCAGAGCTCTGAAATTCCAGTCAAATGGATCAGCCTGAATTAAGACCAGCTTGGACCTGACTGTGGGAAGCCATTTAATGCCACTCATCTGTAGTCTTACAGCCCTTAGGATGGGCTTGGAGAGATGGAGGCCTTTGACCTTAGACCCGGCCACATGGCTCCATCCCCCATTAACCGGCAGGTCATCATCTTCAGGTGGTCACGACAGGAATCAGACTCACTCAGACAGGCTTCAGGATGTATCAGCTTTATTCATACCCTATCCACCACATGTGTGGTCAATCTCAACCATTTACGCATGCTATCCTTAGCTTGCCCTGTGCCTTAACTTCTTTCAGCCATGTCTCCTCCTCTTACCTCTCCATCCTGGCAAAAGACCCCAATCCCCTGAGTCCAAGGCCTTATCTAACCTTCCCAAGACCCCTCCCAGGAATGGGCGGGTCTTACAGGTAAAGATACATGTAATATCTGCCCAAGACACCTCCCAGAAATGAGCGGGTCTTGCAGGTAGTTACCCGTAAATTCGGGGTGGAGTCACACTCATCCTTGATTCTTCATCCTTGATTCTTTCCTAAAAAATCAAAAATAGGTCAGGAGCATGGAGGATTAAAGTTATATTTAGTAAGACAAAGAAATGGGGCCAGAGAGAAAGCACAGCAATAGGGTGCTTGCCTTGCATGCATACAATCCAAGACAGATGGTGGTTGGAATCCCGGCATCCTATCTGGTCCCCAGAGCCTGCTAGGAGCGATTTCTGAGCACAGAGCCAGGAGTAACCTCTTGAGTGTCACTGGGTGTGAGCCAAAAATGGATGAAAAAAAAAGAAGAAATGCCAATACCTATCACCATATCACCACTATCCACCTGCCTCATAGCACCAACACAGAAACTCAATAAAATACGCCTGTCAGCTTGCTGCTGGATCTTCCCAAATTACCATCCAGAAACTTCTAGCACCTTCTGACTTGCCTAGCAGCACAATTCTCCCCATTCCTGACATAAGACTGATAGGTCCCAGTGCCCTTCTAGGGTTTGTTTGACCTTCCAAGGGCAGGTTTCCAAGTGGTCTAGAGATAATGGTGATGATAACTTGGCAGGCAGAGGTCATGACAAAGACACAAAAGGATTGACCTGGAAAGGAGAAACAGGATCTGATAAAAACTCTTTTTGCATAAGGTATTGGGTTCTGGGAGTCCCACACCCGGCAATACTCGGGACAACTCTTGGTTCTGCGCTCAAGAATCACTCCTGGTGTGTTCGAAGATTCATTGGATGCTGGGTCTTGAACCTGGGTTAGTTGTGTGCAAGGCACGCACCCCACCCCACTGTGTTATGGCTCTGGCTCCTGAAATCACCTGTAGGCTGCATCACTAAAGGAAAGGTTAACTTTCATGGAATGTTAACATGGAACAAAAAAATGAGCAAAGACTATGGATGAAAAGTGTTTTTTTGTTTGTTTGTTTTTGTTTTGGGGCCACACCCGGTGGCGCTCAGGGTTTACTCCTGGCTATTTTCTCAGAAATAGCTCCTGGCAGGTATGGGGGACCATATGGTATTCGAACCAACCACCTTAGGTCCTGGATCTTCTGCTTTTTGGCCCCGAAGTGTTTTTTAATTAGAAAAGAAGCAATCGGGGGGCTGAAGCAATAGCACAGCAGCAGGGCCTTTGCTTTGCACGTGGCAGATCCAGGACGAATGGTGGCTCGAATCCCGGCATCCCATATGGTCCCCCTGTCCCTGTCAGAAGCAGTTTATGAGTGCAGAGCAAGGAGTAACTCCTGAGCGATGCCGGTGTGACCCCATAAAACAAACAAAAACAAATAAAAAGAAGCAATTAGCCCGATCCATGGCTGCATGTTGTGTACTGGAGTCCTTGAACGCTCTGGCACCCTAGCAGAAGCGGCTGCTCTGTCCTTAGTGTTTCTGCAGGGGTGGGACAGAGCTAAGACAGGGGCTTCACTGCCTGCATTTTCTGTTCCTCTAACCCTGTTCTCCAACGACACCCGTGTGTTACCCCATTTCTCATCTACTACCTATCACCCATTTCCTCTCTGCTGTAGACAGCCCAGGATTCCCCAGGTGCCCACAACAGATAGGTAAAGCACTCACCCAAGCACTTACACTGGGTGAGTGGTGAAAGTTGGCTGGTTCAATCCTTCTCAGGGTGGGCTCCCCCAACCTCCTTCCCACACTTGAATCTTCACACAAACATGCCCCTTGGCAAGGACTTCCTGGTGTTAGAAAGTCATGGTACACTCGCTCTCACCATTTGGCTGTCTGCTATTCCAATGACCGCCTTCCACTTAGTGCTCAGATCACTCTGCCTGTTTGTGGCAACAGTAAGTTCCTATACCATCTTTTGTTTTGTTACTCCTCGCAAGCTAGCTTGAGTGACCATATGGGATGCTGAGGATTGAACCCGGGCTGGGCATATGCAAGGCAAAGGGACGCCCCCCTGTACTGTATCTCTGGCCCTTTCTACACAATCTTATGGTATAGTTGGGCCATCCTGGAGGCAGATTAAGACACAAATTAAGAGAAGTGCAAGGAAAGGTTAGGGATATGCCAAAGAAATACTGCACTGGTTGGGCAAGTCGGATTGTGGGCGCAGGAAGCAGGTGTGGTGAAGGGTGAAGGCATCTCAGGAAGGGCATAAAAAAACAAAACGACATGCAAGTTTGGGCACTGATTGTGTAATCTCAACAGAAGCTTCAAGTCTTGACTGATGCCCTCAGAAAGAGGGCCTAGCAGTGTGGGGAGGGCACTTGCCTTGTACCTGGCAGACCCAGGTCAACCCACAGCATCACATATGGTTTCCCAAGCACCATCAAGAGCGATTCCTGAGAGCAGAGCTAAAGGAAGCCCTGAGCACTGCCGGATGTGACCCAAAAACATTTAAAAAAAAAAAATCAGTTCTGTGACTGTCAATCTCAAATCTAATTGATAGCAGGGAGGGCAGAGTCAAGACCAAGTTGTAAATGCCTGAGGAAAGGAGGCAAGCAAGGATACTTGGACTTTTGAAGGTAGCATATATTTGCCTTTCAGCCTTCAGAAGAACTCTCAGGTGGTTGTTTTCCTTTGTTGAGGGCTCAGAGTCCCTATCACTGCGTCCAAGGCCAATACTGAGGCCAGATTATCAGGGACTTTGAGGACCTGGTACCCAGGGGGTCAGTGCCCGGCTCCCAGGGGAAACCCAAGTGAGGTACAGGGTTGAGGACACAGACCTAAGGAAGCACCTTTAGATTGTGATGCAGCTGACAACCGTGAAAGAGGCTGAGGTGCAGTGAGCCTGAGCCAAGTCTCCACCAGGACAGGGATCCCGAGCCAAGGACACTGGGGAAGTCTTGTCAGAAATGACACAGGGAAGCCCAAAGGCAGAAACTTTTGTTACCTTCGTGTCTCACCATGACCACTGGGCATCTTTCAGAAAGTCCCTTCCACCAACTTTTGAAGTTAAGTCACCTGCCAAGGGTCTAGAGCAGTAACAGGGCAGTAGTCAGGCGGCTTATGGCTGGCTGGGAGACACCAGCAGGTCTGAGGAGATGGCAGTTCTGTGCTCCCATTCCTACTGTTCATTACCAAGTAGAATGTTGTTAGATGGAAAGAGAAGACAGGAAGACACAATTGGAAATTTACCACATGACATAAAACTAGTGAACTGGATTGAGTCAACAACTGATACAAACATATAGTCACTAAAGCCCTAAACGGTTCTTTAATTAAAAAATTCTTTATTAGGTGTAGACTGTATCAACTCAGTTGGGTAGGATTGGAACCCAGAAATCTCGCTTCTAATAACCAGGCCAGCAATATGGAAAGAATGTGACTAAAAACTGGGCTTAAACAGTACTTGTAACTGACAAGTATATTTTGAGGAGTTTGCTATCCTCAAACTATATAGAATACACACACACATACAAAAACAGTGCGTCTTTATAAAAATGAACTATGCAGTACTTAACAGAGAGGGAAAAGCATAGTCCCTGAAAGTGACTAATGAGACGAAGAGGGAAACTCAGTCCCTAGAAATCAACCCTTGTGAAGGACAGACAACAGCTCACAATTACGAGGGGAGAACCAAGCAAGGGTGGTCAGAGACAGGAAGCCTGAATCTTGGGACATGCACGGAGAACTCCCCCATTACAGTTAGAGGGCATAAATGTCAAGAGAAAGAGCTGATGAGAGTGGGTGCAGGAAGGGTGGTCCAAGGTGGAGAGAAGAGAGCCTCAAAGACACTGGTAGACGTGGGTGGGTCTAAGGTGGAAACCTAAGGAAAGACAGAGTAGGAAAGGAAAAAAAAAACTTATCCAGGAGTCAGACAAGGCTGGCCTGTTTCTCAATGGGGCTCCCATGGGCCTGTGCACCCAACCACCAATCCTTATTAGGCCATGCCTGGTACGGGCTCCACATGCTCTTTGGAAAAGGTCAGTCACGAGGGGTGCTAGCAGTCCAACCCCACGCCAAGGCCCCTGGGAATCAGCACCCTCGTGACTAAGAGCCTTCCTCAAGGTCACAAGCCAAAAAAGGCCACAGGCCAGCCCTGGCCCCTCCCCCTTCCCCAGAGCCCCACTCAGGCTACCAGGCCCTCACCTGTCCCTATAACCCTACAACTGTCACAGCAACATGCACCCAGGCTGAAGAGGGGAGTGGAGAACCTTTCTAGTCCCAGCAACAGACCTGCCAAGGTCAAGGCCAGCATCCACGTAGGATCCAATGCGATATCATGACACTAAAGTTGCGGGAAGCAGCCCTGCCGGGGCACCGAGAGCGGCAGCCACAGCGGTGTTAGATTCCTCTCTCTTGAGGTAGTTCAGGTCTGGCTCAGCATTCACCAGCTCCCAGCCCCAGGGAGGGAGGCCAGGAAATGTCAACAGCCACATCCCATCCCGTCCCCTGACTCCCAAGTCAGGACCTAGTGACTGATCCAACTAGGAACACAAAAGGAAGGAAAAGTCATACATGCAACAACAACAAAACACAAAAGACACTCCAGAGGCCTTAATAACAAACACTGGAACTTGGCCTAAGACAAAAAAATAAGGAGGAGGGGTATCTGTTTGGTTTGCCAAAGTTGAAGGCATTTTACAAAGTCTTCTCAAAATCAAGGCTTCTAAAAGGAGGGGACCAGAGGTATCACCTTCCAAGTGCCCGGGAACATAAGGTCTGTCCAAAGGGTGGGTGCCAGGCACCCCAGGTCCCTGGGCATGGCGGCAGTTCAGCTGGGCTTCATGGGGGCGGGGATGTTGGCAGAGGCCTGTTCCAGGTAGGCCAGGGAGCCCTGGGGGATGTCAGGAGGCTTTTTCTGCTGCATGTTGATGTCGTCCAGCACCTGTTGCCAGTGCCTTAGCTTGGTCAGGTGCTTCTGGACCAGCGCGTCCTTCCGCTGCAGCTCACTTCTCAGCTCCGACACATCCTAAGGACGAGCCATCACGTCCATGGGAAGGGGGGAAATGGGACACAATGAATCTAAGGGAACAAGACAACACTGCTGGGAGTGACTCCTGACTGAGCAGAGCGAGTACCGTGCCCAAATCCCAGCCACTCCCCAAAAAAGAAACGGAACTGAACATCCCAACCCCACTTCGCCGCTTGGCACTACTCCATGAATAGTCCAAAACATCTTTGCTAATGGAAGATGCTTCATCGGACAGTTACAGGGCTGCCCACATGCAGGCAAGCACATTCCCACAGAACTACAATATTCTCTCTGAGCCTCAAGAGCTGTTTGCAAGAAACTAAGGGTCACTCCTGGTGGTGTTTGGGGAGCCCTGCAATGTCAGGGTTCAAACTCAGAGCCCTGCACAGTGGTCTAACAGTTAAGTTAGTCTTAAATTTTTAAACAAAGATCCTCTAAACTTCCAAAGTACCAGCTTTAAAATTCTTTATTAGGGCCAAAGGGATAGGAGAGCAGGCAAGGCACTTGCCTTGTAGGTGGCTGACCTAAATTTGATCCCTGGCATCCTACATGGTCCCCCAAAAAACACCAGCAAAGATTCCTGAGTGAAGAGTCAGGAGTAAGCTGAGTATCACCAGGTGTGGCCCAAAAAACTTAAACAAACAAAAGACCCCTTTATTATAGACCTGGCCTTGATTATTTATACATCTAAGGATTAAAATTCAGGAAATCATCTCCCATGATCTTGGTTAGGTTAGGTTTCTGTGCCATCTCCTGCACTGCCCAGGGGCTACTCCTGGCTCTGCTTTAGGGGACCCTTTCCAGTTCCAGGAATTGAACCTGGTGGGACAAGGACAAGGACCAGGGTCTTGACCCTGGAACCAGTTCTCTAGCTGTGACACGGCCTATTGTATCGTCTAACCATTCACCTTCTCAAACTTAAAAACAATGAATAAAAACTATGTTTTTGGCTAAACGTCAGTTTACAAAAGCAGTCACATAAACTATGCCCCCAAACAATCTTTCCTCATAGAGGCTCCCACTGGGGTCGTTCCCACTTACAGTGTTCATTACCCAATACCATTTGAGTACCCCAGTTATGGTGACACCTGTCACTTTCAAAAGTCATGATCTTATTGAAACCCAGAATTTCAAGGCTCCTAGGGAAGGAATATTCACTGAGTAATTCTGTGAACAAAGTCTAACATTGAGTTCTTACTCTGTGTGAGGCACACAGCTCAAAGTGGCCACTAGAAATGAGCTCCATTTTGGTGCCAGTATCAATTCAGTACACACACGGGCTAAGGGGGCCACACTCAGTACTATGCAAGTGCCACTTCCAGCTTGGTGCTGCTGGGGATCAAATACTGGGCTCCAGTGCAAAGCATGTGTTCCACCCATTGAGTATGCCTCTGGCCCCTACATTGACTTTCCCGTTCTTTTTTTTTTTTTTTTTTTTGGTTTTTGGGCCACACCCTGTGAGGCTCAGGGATTACTCCTGGCTATGCGCTCAGAAGTTGCTCCTGGCTTCTTGGGGGACCATATGGGACGCCGGGGGATCGAACCGTGGTCCGTCCTAGGCTAGTGCAGGCAAGGCAGGCACCTTACCTCCAGCGCCACGCCCGGCCCCGACTTTCCCGTTCTTAACCCTTTCCCAGTGCACCTTCTCTTGAAGAAAAATTTCCCGTGGCAAGTGTGTATAAAACACGGTAGGGAAGGAATGCCCTGCCTACTGCCCTGATCTCCAGCCCAGAACTCTGATGGCCAGCAAAACTCACACTCCTTCTATGCTAAAGCACAAACGGCATTGTTTCCTGGAAAGCAGAAAAGGAAACCTGGAGCCTGGCCTTCCTGGAAGTGGAGGAGGAACAGCAGCAGCAGCAGCGCTTACTTACCTCTCTGATCACTTGCTCAGGTTTCTGCACAGAGAGCTGCAGTCTTTTCTGTAGAAAAAAACATTCCGTCTGTCTAGCAATATCCAAAAACTTCTGGATACACTGATCGACACCTTGAAAATAATCAATATGTTCGTTAATAAAAACACTAGGCATGCACCCCCTTTGGAAGCAAACAGTTGGGAGTATCATGGTATTATCTTCTCAGAGGTGGGATTTTATTGTGGCAGTGGCAACACTATCAGCTCCCCGACTCCCCTTGTGTTATCCAACATTAAAAGCAGTGCCAGTCATGCCAGTCATGAAAGCATTTATAGGTGAGGAAGAGATAACAGCACACAGAATCTATGAGTTCTACAGGCAGACAATCCAGAGACCTATCAATTCGTACCACTGTTTCTGGTTAAAATAGGACACTTGAAATATGGTACTCCCTCAAAACAAACAAACAAACAAAAGCAGGACTGGTCACTTCAGTAAACAGACCTTAGTGGGAGGAAAAAGCACAGAAGACTTTTCTAAATCAGCTTATAAAATATTAAAAATATATAATCTTCATAAGTCTGAACTCACATTTCTGGTTTTCCCTTTACCAAAATGAAAGTCCTTTGATTACCATATTTTCCATACTATAAGACGCACCCCCACCAACCCCACCAAGTACATCTTATGGAATGAATGTCACCTGGACCTGAAGCCTGAGTGCAGGGGAGGAGAGCATCTAAAAACTATGTGCATCTTATGCTCAGGTGTGTCATACAGAGTAAAAAAATACAGTAATTCATCTGAGCAACGAGTCAATAAACAGAACAAAAGACCAGAAGTATACAGAGATTATATCTGCATCTCCGCACCAAAAAGCTCTCTCAGAGCAGAGGAAAAACAGCTATATTCAAAAGCAGACAAGTGAATCAAAATGCTCCAAGTTGGGCTGGAGAGATAGTACAGTGGGTAGGTGGTACCCTGGGTTCAACTCCTGCATGTCACACAGGAAGCACCACCAGGAGTAATTTGAGTGTAGAACCAGGAGTAACCCCTGACCCTTGCTAGGAGTGGCTCAAAAGCCAATAGAACAAAACAAAATCAAATACCCAAAAACAACAACAAGAACAACAACAAAAACCACAAACATCAACTCCTACCCCCACCTCCAATCTGAAATCAGCAATTAGGAATCTTAGAGCAGACAAAACAAAGCCCTACTGGAGAAAATTCTGACCTGTGCGAATTTCTTCTTGATCTGTGCCATTGACGTAGTCCTGACTCACAAGGGAAGCAAAGCAAGCCTGTGTGATCAAAACATACAACGAAAGAAATATCAATATTCCTTTATAGACGTGATTCATGACACAAGGCAACTCTAAGGTTTATGAGGAGGAAATGACGTTTGTCAATAAGAACAAATGAATGATGACTCCTCTGCCAGTTTAACCCCACAGAAGCTTCCAAAGAACTTGTGTTAACCAGTCCTTTGTCAAATACCACCTCCCACCTTCCCTAGGAAGGGTAAACGCTTGCAAAGAACCCAGTTTGGGTTCTCCCTACCTACTTGGGGCCATCTTTCCTCCCTTCTCAGCCCCAGACTGAGATGTATATGTATATGTAATATATACATATATTGGTTTTTGGTTCATACCCGGCAGCGCTCAGGGGTCATTCCTGGCTCTATGCTCAGAAACTGCTCCTGGCAGGCTCCGGGGACCATATGGGATACCGGGATACGAACCCCCGACCTTCTGCATGCAAGGCAAATGCTCTACCTCCATGCTATCTCTCCGGTCCTAGCATTTTATATATATATATATATATATATATATATATATATATATATATATTTTTTTTTTTTTTAATTTGAGGCCACATCCAGAGGTGTTCGTTAATCATGCCAGTGATTGATCTCAGCCAGGTTGGTTGCGTTTAAGGCTACCTGCTGTACTACCTCACCAGCCCCCAAGAGAGGCAACTTCTCTTTTTTTTTTTTTCCTTTGGTGTCTGGGCCACACTCGGAGATGCTCAGGACTTGATCCTGTCTCTGCATTCAGAGATCACTCCTGGCGGTGCTTAGGGGACCATCTGGGGTGTCGGAGATGGAGCACAGGTGTACGGCAAGAGCCTTATCAGCTATCTCTGCAGCCCCAAGCCCGGCAGTTTGGGGATGCCAACCTTGAGCTCCACGAGTCTGGTAACTTGGGACCGTGCAAGTGGTGTCACAACGCAGAGTGGATCAGTCCCAACTACACATGAAAGGAGGCGCAGAGTGTGGACGGGAAGGCCTGCAGGTAAAATTATTTCTAGAGTTTTCCCGTCTAGCAGCCGAAATCAGCCTGGCTCAGATGATGCCCCAATTGGGGAGAAGGGGTAAGAGTGCGCATGCGCAGTTCTACTTCGGGGGAGATGGGGAGGCAGGGCCCGACGCCTGAGCCCGGTCTTACCTCGAAAGAAGACTCCAACTCATCCACCAACGTACTGCTGGAAGTCCTAGGAGCTCCAGGGGTGGCGTGAAGAAGAGAAGCCTGTCCCGGGAGCCCCGGTGGGGGCTGCGGGGCGCCAGGCGCCTGCCCCGAAAACATCCCGCCCAAGGGAGCGGCCATTGCTGAAAAGGGCGGCGGAAGTGGCCGACCGCGCATGCGCGGGAGCTGATTTGAGTCACGTGACCGTGCGTCCACCGGAAGAGGCGTGGTTATATGGAGCGTGTCTTGGTGGGCGTGGCTTCACGAGAGGGCGTGGTCTAATGAGCGGGGACGCACCTGGGAACCAGATGGTCTATTTCTCGGTTCCATCTTGGATCTTGGCGCTCCCAGTTTTCCTTTTCCTTTCTCCAAGACGAGGATTAAGAGCTTTGATCGACTTTCATTAAAGACGGGTTGGGGTTGGGGTTGGGGGTGCACACAGAAGGAATTTTGCCCTTAGTTAACTAATTAAGAATTGGATTAATGATTCTTTGCTGTCACTCCTACGAGGCAATGGGGAACCATATTTGGGCTGCTGGTGAACAAATCCAGGTCGATAGAGTGCAAAGCAATCACCCTACTCACGGCACTATCTCCAAACTCCCTTTTGCTTATTTTAATTGGCATTTCCTAAATCCCTTGCAGTCATCAAGGTTACTCTGGTTGATGATTACCACACCCTAGAGTCCTGTTGGGCTTCAGTGACAACTACTCAATGCAGTCATGAACTGTACTTGCTCTCTGCTTGCCTTGTACCCAGGACTCTCTTCACGACCTTGAACCCTAAAAAGAAAAAATACAGAACTGAGGGCACCTGTGATGTTCATCTTGCAGCCTCTGGGGTGTCCTGGGCTCTGCAGTGTCTGCTTCAGTCATTTTGAACATAGTGGGGTTGTAACCTCTGTGGTTCTGAATTTGCTGCTTTTTTCAGCCCTGCAAAGTCATTACTTGGTGCAGATGTAGGAAGGACCACCAGCCTCAGAGAGGGTTTTAAGGACCCTCTGAGGACCCACACTACCCCTGCCAAGTACCTGACAGTCAGTTGCAGTGCTGTGACCTCTATTAAGTTGCAGCCCAGGTAGATAAGCGAGAGCATTCAGGGCCCTTCTGTGCTTTTTGTCTTGTGCTTATTATATTCTAGTATAAACACAAGAGTTCCACTGTTCTTTCATCCATTAAAACCCAACCTTCCACAGAAAGCTTGTATTAAATTTCCATTTAGCCTAGTGAACCTTGGGACATTGTATAACTGAAACAACTCTATTATCAACAACTTTGTAAGCCATGGTGTCTTCATATATTCTTTTAAGAGAAAACTAAAGGTTTTAGCCAGTTTTATTTCCCTATTTCGTTTTTCCTCCCTGCTAACAGTTTGTTCTGGGCCACAGAGATAGTACAGTGGATAGGGAACTTAAGCTTTTATGTAGAATACTGGGTTCAACCTCTGGCCAATGAACTTCTGACCCTAAGTTTAGCCAGAACTAGGGCTAAGTTCTGAGCAATGCAGGGTGGCCCCTAACCCTCCCTCCCCCCACCAAAAAATAGCAGATAGGTCAGAATAACAACATAGCAGGTAGGATGTTTGCCTTCCATGAGATGACCTGGGTTTGACCCTGAGCACTGCCAAAACAATTCCTGAATGCAGAGCCAGGAATAATCCCTGAGCTATGCAGAGTGTAGCTCAAAAACTAAAATCAGCCAGAGAGAGAGCACGGTGGTAGTGTATTTGCCTTGCACGCAGCCTACCCAGGATGAACCCGAGTTCGATTCCCAGCATCCCATATGGTTCCCCCAGCCTTCCAGGAGCGATCTGATCATAGAGCCAGGACTATTCACCTGTTTTACCAGGTGTGGCCAAAAAATTAAGAAACAATTTAAAACCCACTAAAATCAACCAACTAAAAAAGTAGCAGTTTCCAAATTTGAATAACCAGGCGATTTCTTGTCCCACCTTAAACCTGCCGTTAGGGTTTTGTTTGGGGGCCACTCCTGGCTCTGAGCTCAGAAGTTATTCCTGGGAGGTTCAGGGGAACAGATTAGGATGCCAGAGATCGAACCCGGGTCATCTGTGTGCAAGGCAACCCCCTCTACTCCCCTACTTGCTGTGCTATTGCTCCGGTTCTACTTTAGTATTTCATATAAAGTCCCTCCAATCAGGGAGCTGACAGCAAGCATGATATGGTGTAACTAAGAAAACCAACCTGGATCTAGGTCTTGGGGTCAAGTCTTTGCTCTCTTCTCACTGGTGACATGTCACTCACCCATTCTAGGAAACGAGGCTGCTTGAATTTACTTTGCTTGGTTATGTGAAGGCTCAATACTTCAGTAGGAAAATGTCTAGTGTCTGTCAGACTAAGTTTATAGAAGATAGTGAATGCTGCCTCTTCTCTTGGTGAGAGATTCCTTAATGGAAATGGCATGCCTGGTAACTATTATGCCAACAGTTAGGCTCAACGAGTACCCCAAGCTAGTGACAGTAAAAAAAAAAAAAAAAAAAGGCCCAATTTACTTAGTAATGTGACATAGTTCAGAGAGACAATTGTGTCCTACCAGTGACTGGTGATATAGGAATAGAAAAGGAAAACCACACGACTCCAAAAGTTGTATTTATTACTCCTTAAATTACATAATAACTTGTAGTTGTTTTTTATTTTTTTTATTCACGGCATCCAAAAATTCAGAATCCAATCCTGCTCCCCACGACAATCACAAACCCTGATTAGATAGTTCTTTAAAAAAGCATCCTTTGGAGACACTCTTGAAAATCCTGGCCATGCATGACAATGGCTTTCACCTTAATCTCTGCATCAAATGGAAAATAAAAAAAGCAAATCAAGACACAGAGGTGTCAATTCACATAATTGATAAAGAGCACTCTATCCTCAAACCCTTTTAATGATTTTCATTGATTGATCTCAAAATATTCTGATGTCCACCTGTCGAAGCCAAGACCCCAGGAAGGGTGTTGAGAGAAGGGGGACTAAGAACTGTTCTGACCGAACCGAAGCAAGAATTCGATGAGGGTCCTCGTGGGTCTTCCGCTCATGCCTTTCCGAAGGTAGGGGACCTCATCTTTGTTGGTCATCACACCTGCGATGTCCAAATGTGCCCACTTGGAGTGAGTCACAAATTCTTTCAGGAACGCAGCTGCAGTGCACGCCCCAGCAGATCTGAAAAAGAAAAACATCATCATTCGCTCAGTAATGCGTACCAATGTCTCCTTAGGCTCCTCCCTTCTTTGTTGAATAGGTTCAAGGGCCAGAAACCAAGAATCTAGCTTTTTTTTTAAACTAGCTTTTTTTGGGGGGGTGGGGGTGGGGGTGTGTGGCATGTCCAAAGGTGCTCAGGGCTTATTTCTGGCACTGGACTCAGGGATCACTCCTGGAAAGACTCAGGAGACCTAAAGGGATGTTGGAGATCAAACCTAGTTTAGCTGCCTGCAAGGCAAGTGCTCTCTACCCACTGTACAATCGCTCTGACCCCTGGAGTTTTCTCTTATTCGGGGGTGTGGTGTGGTGGGGTCACCCCTGCTGTGCTCAGTGTTCAGTCCAGATACTGACTTCTCCAGGGACCTTATGTGGTACCAAGGATTGAATAGAGATGACTGTATGCAAGGTAAGCAGCTTGCTTGCTGTGTTATCTGACTGGCAATTTACCTCACAATTTGCCACTGTGTGTGTGTCATATATGCTTGCCAGTGTGTGTTTGCGTGTGTGTGTGTGTGTGTGTGTGTGTGCGTGCGAGTGTGTGTGTGTGTGTGTGTGTATGTATGTGTGTGTGTGTGTGTGATATCCAGCAGTTCCTTAGGGCTTACTCCTACCTTTGCATTCAAGATGGGATGCTGGGAATCAAACCTGGGTAGTCCATATGCAACGCAACACCCTACCCCACTGTTCTATTACTCCAGTCACCTTAAAAATCAATTTTCCCCCTTTTCCCTCAGTAACAGGAATTAAACCTCAGACATGCAAGGCCATATCCTGAGTCCTTGCCATCTATGAAGAAATGAACTCAAAAATGACTTTCAGAATCGTCATTTTTCTGAAAGAGCCTTTCAAAAATTCTAGATTATTCTGACCCAAGACGATGATACATTCCCACTCTTCTCCTTCCCCTTGCATAAAAGCGTGCTTCTATGTGAAAACACAAAAACATCCTAACCACCAGTTGGGAAAGGGCTTTAAAATAAAAGGCAGCGCCTGGGCCGGAGAGATAGCACAGCAGTAGGGCATTTGCCTTGCACACAACCGTTCCAGGGTGGACGGTGGTTTGAATCCTGGCATCCCACATGGTCTCCTGAGTCTGCCAGGAGCGATTTCTGAGCATAGAGCCAGGAGTAACCCATGAGTGCCGCCAGGTGTGACCCAAAAGTCAAAAAAAAAAAAAAAAAAAAAGGCAGTGCCAATCACTGCTTTAGAAGCTTCCCATTACAGGAAACTGGAGTGTCAAATCTTTGCCCAGAGAGAAACCTGAAGATGGCTGCCCTGGCAACCAAATAGGCTGGGATGGAAAGGACCTGGTGCTCCTCTGACTGACATACCTGTATTTCCCAATGTTGTTGAGATCTGCCAGCTGGCAGTCGACCACCTGTCTGGTGTAATGGTCAAACAGAGGCATTCTCCACACACGGTCCCCGGTCTCCACGCTGGCCTGAAGGAGAGACAGGCAGGAATAACTGTTAGTCATTGAGCCTTGGGTCAATTCCCCACCAGGACCCACGCCACGCAGTGTTGAATGTTGACATGTGTTATACTAATATACTAATTTGTTTTTTGTAACCGACATTATAAGATTTGCCTAGGGTTAATAATAGTCATGACAAGTCAGGCCCTGAGCCTGAGAAAAAGGAACAGAAAAACACAGCCAAGAAAATGCTGATCCTGCTTATTTTTGCTCATATCCTTATTTATGCAATATATGAAATCCTGGAAAAAGCATTTTTGTATATCTGTGTTCCCTATCACTGAACTGGCTCCAGTGTTCACCGCCTTTTCTGATCCAGTTTCCTACACTGTGGCCTGGCTGTTTCTCCATCATTCTGAGGCCATCAGTGGGGGGGGGGGGGGGGCAGAGGGGAGCAGTGTACCCCAGTGAGAAAGGACAGTTCTTGGGAACTCAGAGCAGATTAAATCAAGATCTTGGTGAGTCTAGAGACCATCCAGATCGAGCCAACACAGGGAGATGAAGTGAGCTGGTTCTTGGATAATCCAACCACCACCCCTGCATTTTGAATGTCCATTTCTCTGCTTCTTACCTCGAACAGTTTGTTCCAAAGCCAGGAGGAGTTGGTGAAGACCCCAGTGGCCCCAGACCCCAGTGCTACATCCATGGCACCTGCAAGACAGTCGCTGACCTCAGTGCTCTGTGTCCTGGCCAAGGCAGGTTCTCTGCTACTCGTCTAACCCAACCAGTGGCAGGAGCTGAGGGGCCCTCACTGCCATCTACTACCTGTCATTCTCGAGCTAGCAGTCACCTCAGATTATTAAAATGGGTGTCAGGGGCCGGAGAGACTGTATAGTGGGGAGGGCTCTTGCTTGGTATATGGCTGACCTAGGTTCAATCCCCAGTTCCCCATATGGTTTCCTAAACACCCTGAGGGCAGAATACAGCTACTTGAGGCTTACAAAGGCAAATAAGGGGCCAAGAGAATAGCACAGGGGTTAGAGCATATGCCTTGCACGTGGATGACCTGAACTGATTTCTGGCATCCCATACGGGCCCCCAAGCCTGCCAGGAGTGATTTCTGAATGCAAAGCCAAGACTGACCCCTAAACACTGCCAAGTGGTCCCCAAACAAACAAACAAACAAACAAGAAAAGGTGGGGGGACAAAAGTAAGCTTGCATTCCTCTCTGGAAGGAAGAGAAGTTCAGACTTTATGTGGCCTCACAGCTCACAAGACGACCAACCTTTTTATCTACTTTATAAAGTTGCTTGCTTGCTGCAGAATTGCAGCAGAAACAAAAGGAAACTCAGGTTCAGTATCTAGTGCCAAAGCAGCCTGGGCACTGGGTTTCATTAGTGAAGTAGCTTCCTCCGCTCAAGGTGGTATGACACCCCCTTTATAGATGACACATTGCAGACCTTGTCTAAAGACACATGCTCAATGGAGCAGTAGTACAGCAGGCAGTGCATCTGCCTTGCACACAGGCAACCCAGGTTCGATCCCTGGCATCCCATATAGTCTTCCTAAGCACTGCCCGGACAGATACCTGAGTGCAGAGCCAGAAGCAATCTCTGAGCACCCCAAATAAAAAATAAAGTCATGTTTCTCAAGGCCAGAGAGTTGGTGCAGTGGGTAGGGAGCGTGTTTTGTATTTGGCAGATCTTGGTTTGATTTCTGGTACCACAGACGAGTCCTGTTCCACTAGGAGTGATCTCTGAGCACAGAGCCAGGAGTAAGCCCTGAGCACAGTCAGGTGTGTCCTAATTCTTACCCTTTGAAAATAAAAATAAACTGCTTGCTCCCAGAGGTAGAAGGAATTTTGCAAGCAGGCATCTCTGAAGATGGTAGACCCTTCCTGCCATGAACTTATGAACTTGGGGCGAAACATAGATTTGGGGGGGGGGGGTCACACCTGGCAGTGCTCAGAGTTACTCCTGGCTCTGTGCTCAGAATTCGCTCCTGGGGCTCAGGGGACTACATGGGATGCCGGGATTCGAACCGGGGTCTGACCTGTGTTGGCTGGGTTCAAGGCAAATGCCTTACCACTGTGCTTTGGCCTCTGAACATGGATTTTTATGCCCCTTTCTGAGCCCTGGTCTGGGAACAAGAAGCTACAATATTGTCTCGTCCTGAATCCCATCAAAGCCCCTCACGCCTGAGCTCAGGTGGAGGAAGTTTTCGAGAACCCCTCACTGCCCCACCTTACTGTTGCTCCCACACCTTTCTCCACGCCACCACCCCCAGGGACTATGAAAACACTCCAGGGCCAGCTGAAGGGAGGCTTCCAGCAAGGAGTCCAAGGGCTGATTGTTCCACCACATAAAGGGAAACATGAGCTGCCTTTGTCCACAGGGAAACTTGAATGACCAGGAGAAGCAGGAAAACTAAAACTAGGATAAGAGGGACCTGAGGGCTAATCTTTTAATTTGGGGGTTGTGTGTGGGGCCTGGAGGGGGGGCTATGGATGCAGCACTCGGCACTTTTCTGGACCTTGAAGAGAATCTCCTCCCTCTCTCTCTCTCCTCTCTCTCTCTCTCTCTCTCTCTCTCTCTCTCTCTCTCTCTCTCTCTCTCTCTCTCTCTCTCTCTCTCCTCTCTCTCTCTCTCTCTCTCCCTCCCTCCCTCCCTTCCTCCCTCTCCCTCCCCCTCCCCTTCCTTCATTTCTCTCCCTTCCTCCTCATGATTCTCAGGGAATCATCTATAGAGCCAGGTTAATCTTCTGGACTAATCTCCTCGTTGTTTTTTTTTTTTTTTTTTTCCGGTTTTGGGGTCATACCCAGCAGCATTCAAGAATCACTCCTGGCGGGGGACAATATGGGATATTGAGAATCAAACTTGAGTCAGCCACGTGCCAGGCAAACAACCTCTCTGCTTTTCTATCATGCCAGTCCCCCAGCCCCATATGTTTCATTTCTTGGGGGGTCTGTTTCTTTGGTCACACCCAACTGTGCTTAGGGCTTTCTGCTGGCTCTATGCCCAGGATTCACTCCTGACAGTGCTTAGAGGACCACAAGCAGTGAGAGGAAATGAACTGGGATCAGTTGTATGCAAGACAAGTGCTTTCCTGTCTGCACTCGGGCCCAGCCCCTTATTCCATCTTTGACATACCTCTGAATAGAGATTTCACCCACTTGCTATTCCTTTTTTTTTCCCCCGAGTTCTGGACTGCAGGGCCTGAGAGACTCTTCTTTTGTTCTTTTTATTTTGGGAGGGGGGAGCACACCTGGTGACACTCAGGGGTTACTCCTGGCTCTGTGCTCAGAAATCGCTCCTGGCTTGGGGGACCATATGGGACGCCAAGAGATCGAACCGAGGTCCTTCCTAGGACAGCATTCAGGGCAGACGCCCTACCGCTTGTGCCACCACTCTGGCCCCACTCTAAACAATTAAGCCTTGGACTTCAGTTTGCAACCACAGAACAATCCCTCTGGAGAAAGAACTGGGTGTGTGGATGTTGGGCAGGGGAAGGGAAATGGAACGAGCCTGAATTTGCAGACAAGAAAGAGCAGGCCCAGCCCGTGTATCACCTGTGAGGGTGGCTGCATTGACGATGACCTTGGGGTTGAAGGTATGGGCATAGCACAGTGCGTCTGCTAGAATGAGCCTCCCCTCGGCGTCCGTGTTGTCAACCTGCAGGGGATGATCAGGGACAAACCATCAGAGAGGCCCCCTCCTCTGGGGGGCATCTTACCCAGAGCAGCAACTATGGCTAGGATCAGCCTTCACTGGGCACAGCTGTCCCGTGACTCAGAGGAAAATGATTCGCCAGGGGCCAGAGATAGCCTGGCAGTAGGGTGTTTGCCTTGCACCCGGCTGACCTGGGACAGACCCAGGTTCGATTCTTGGTGCCTCATATGGTCCCCCAAGCCTGCCAGGAGTGACTTCTGGGCTCAGAGCCAGTGTAACCCCTGAGTGTGGATTCAAAACAAACATAACAAAAACGATGCGCCAAGAAGAACTGGGTGCAAAGTAATAGGCAATGATAACCCTTCTGTAACAATTTTGCAAACCAGTTTCTAAAAGGAAAAGAAGGGGGAGGAAAAAAAGAAAGAAAGGCGAAGGGAGGAGGAGGAGAGAGATAAAAAGGTCTGCTACCATGACAGATAGGGAGAGGGCAGGGGAAGGGTGGGAACTGGGGACATTGGTAGCAGGAAATGTGCCCTGGTGAAGAATATTGTACACTGCATGACTGAAACTCAATCATGAACAACTTTGTAACTGGAAAAAAAAGAACAATTCTATTATGGATAACCTTATAATCATGGTGTTTAAATAAATTTTAAAAAGTACACCTGGTCAGAGGAAGAGTGATAGCACAGCAGGCAGGGCGCTTGCCTTGAACATAAAAAATAAAAAGCTAGTGGAATGACTGATCAAGTATCTTTCTGCACACAGACGAGGAAAAATGTAGATGGTTGCATCATCCTGAAGATATCATCAATGCATCCATTACAAGAAGCCACTGGTGTGACCCAAACCATCAGAGCTGTTGCTTGTAGAAGCCTCATGTAGCCCGATTGTGCCTCATGAGAACTGGAATCTTCTCTTTTTTTTTTTTTTTTTTTTTTAGTTTTTGGGTCACACCCGGCGGTGCTCAGGGGTTACTCCTGGCTGTCTGCTCAGAAATAGCTCCTGGCAGGCACGGGGGACCATATGGGACACCGGGATTTGAACCAACCACCTTTGGTCCTGGTTCGGCTGCTTGCAAGGCAAACGCCCCCGTACTATCTCTCTGGGCCCGAGAACTGGAATCTTCTCAACTGAGCTAGAGAGAATCATTCAACACTCCTGGCTCAGATAATGACAGGAACTAAAACGAGTGACAATGTCTGATCCACCTTAGCTAGGAGGAGCTTCAGACATGGACTTATTCTGGGGCCCGTGGGGTGAGTTTGGGCCACACCCAGATTCTTTTTTTTTTCTTTTGGTTTTTCGGGCCACACCCATTTGATGCTCAGGGGTTACTCCTGGCTAAGCGCTCAGAAAATGCCCCTGGCTTGGGGGGACCATATGGGACGCCGTGGGGCTCGAACCTCAGTCCTTCCTTGGCTAGTGCTTGCAAGGCAGACACCTTACCTCTAGCGCCACTGCGCTGGCCCCCACACCCAGATTCTTTTTTTTTTTTTTTTTTTTGGTTTTTGGGCCACACCCGTTTGACGCTCAGGGGTTACTCCTGGCTATGAGCTCAGAAATCGCCCCTGGCTTGGGGAGACCATATGGGACGCCGGGGGATCGAACCGCGGTCCGTCCTACGCTAGCGCTTGTAAGGCAGACACCTTACCTCTAGCGCCACCTTCCCGGCCCACACCCAGATTCTTGACTCTGTGCTGGGGCATCTCTGCTGAGAGAACTCAGGGGACTGCATGTACTGTTAGGGATTTGTACTAGGTTTGGCCATGCGTAAACCCCTGTATTATCTCTCTCTGGCCCCAGGACTAGAACTTTTTTTTTGTTTGTTTTTGTTTTTGGGTCACACCCGGCAGGGCAGTGCTCAGGGGTTACTCAGGCTCAGGGGACCATATGGGATGCCCGGATTGGAATTGAACCACGGGATTGGAATTCGAACCACCGTCCTTCTGCATGAAAGGCAGACGACTTACCTCCATGCTATCTCTCCGGCCCCAGGACTAGAACTTTTTGTTGTTATTTGGTTTTCTGGGCAATACCCAGCAGTGCTCAAAGGCGACTCCTTGCTCTGTGCTCAGGAATTACTCCTGGAGGTGCTTGTGGGTCAGCTGCGTGCAAGGCAAGTGCTTTCCTCACTGTACTATCTGTAACTCCAGAGGTTGAAGTTCACTTTAGTAACCTCAACAAGCCTTCCAAGAAGTTCATTCCATTCTGTTTGCAGTGGACAGCATGGAGGTGCGAGGGGCCAGGCAGCTGCAGTGAGCCTCACTCTGCATGGCATTTTCCACCTGAGTACCCTCAGGAGTCAGCACTATGGCACAGGGAGGCCTGAGAACTAGCTGCAACTGTTCAGCTTGGCCAGGCTGCGTGGGCAGGGCTGGCAGCAGTTGCGGTGAGTTATGCACTGGGCATACTGGAAGGAGGAAGAAGGTAGGGAAAAACAATCCTTCCAAATGCCCCTTGAGACATAGGAATCATCTGATCTACTACCCTATGTGGTGCCCACACCCTTTGCCCACTCATGGTCTCAAATGTGATACTTGGATGTTTCTCAGTGAAGTCCCCCCAAAGGTAGGCAGGGGCCATGCTTTGCATCTACAAACCTGGATGGTCTTCCCATTCTTGGCTTTGACGACATCTCCAGGCTTGTTGGCCTTACCACTGGGCATATTTTCACAGAGAGGGGCCAAGCCTAGAAGGGGAAGTAAACGAAGAAAGGCCCATGGAATACACTGGATCCCAACAGGCAATGGCTAAGACAGAGCCCCCCCCGGGGCCAGCTACAGAGTCCAGGGGAACTGAGTGACCTGATCTTTCATGGGTGAGGGCACCGCTAACATCCTGTGTGGTCACAAAAAATGATGTGCCCAACCATGAAGCAGCCTTAACCCAGTTCTGCCATGATGGCACAATCTAAGGCAATCAAAATGGCGGCCCAACACAGGCAAGCCAGGCCTTCCACTACCAATGCCAGGAGAATTCTTCTGGGTGTTGTTTGTGTGGGGGCAACACCCAGCTGTGCTCAGGGCTTACTCCTGGCTCTGGACTCAGGAAAAAGTCTTAGAGGTGCTTAAGGGACCACATAGGATGCTAAGGATCAAACCTGGATTAGTTGCATATGAGGCAAACACTTTATTTGCTTCAGCCTCAGAAGAATTATTGAGGGGCTGGAGTGATAGTACAGTAGTAGGGTGTTTGCTTTGCACATGGCTAACCTGGGACAGACCTGGGTTCAGTCCCTGGCATCCCACATGGTCCCCTAAGCCTGCCAGGAGCAATTTCTGAGCGCAGAGCCAGGAGGAATCCCTGAGCGCTGCCAGCTGTGGCCCCCCTCAAAAAACCCAAAACAAAACAAAAACCTAAAGGCAGACAGACACACAGACACACACCATACAAGCAACACAAATGGGCCTGGAACTGGAAGAAAAACGATGTTTGCAACCACATCCATACACATGTGACATGCGCATTATTTCAGATAACAAGAACCTGGCATAAACTAAAGATCAGTCTGTGGAACGGAGAGCACATCCATCACCCACCAGACATCCTGTTCTTTGGGGATCAGGATGAGCAGTTCAGGGAAAGCTGCCAAGAGCTCAGAAAGTGAGAGAGAGAGAGCAGGAGATGCAATACAGGAAGTAAAAGCATGTCATGCACTAGGGACCTGGTGGGAATCCCAGTCTTCAACATGGTCCCCTGAGCACTGCTAGGGATCACTCCTGAGCAGAGGCAGGAACAGGCTGAAGGCCTGGTGCTCGTGGCCCAACTCTGTCCCCATCCAATTAAAAAAAAAAAAAAACTTAAAAATTAATACCTCACTAAAAATTGACTAGGTCTCTCTTCTCCCCTCCCCACCTCTTCCCTCCCCTCCTCACCCTCTTCCTCTCCCTCCCCTTCCTCCCTCCCTCCCTCTCCCTCTCTCCCTCTCCCCCCCTCTCTCCCCCACCAATAAAAAACAAAAAATAGGGGCTGGAGAGATAGCATAGAGGTAAGGCCTTTCATGCAGAAGGTCATCGGTTTGAATCCCGGCGTCCCATATGGTCCCCCGTGCCTGCCAGGAGCAATTTCTGAGCACGGAGCCAGGAGGAACCCCTGAGCACTGCTGGGTGTGACCCAAAAACCACACAAAGAAACAAACAAACAAATCAAAAAATACCTCAGTAATAAATGACTAGGGTGTGTGCTCTCTCTCCAATAAAAAACAAAAATACTAAAAAATAATATCTCAGTAAAAGATGACTAGGGCTCTCTCTCTCTCTCTTCCAGTATAAAAACAAAAATAAAAAAAAAACCATACAAAAACACTAAAAAATAATACCTCAGTAAAAATGACTAGGGCTCTCTCTCTCTCTTTCCCTCTTTCTTTCTCTTTCTCCTTGTCCCTCCTTTCTTTGCTGGGCAAAATCATTCAACCACACACACATATTTCATTTAACCTAACACACACATACATCTATTTCATTTTTTTTTTTTTTTTTTTTTTTGGTTTTTGGGCCACACCCGGTGACGCTCAGGGGTTACTCCTGGCTATGCGCTCAGAAGTCGCTCCTGGCTTGGGGGACCATATGGGACGCCGGGGGATCGAACCGCGGTCCGTCCGAGGCTAGCGCAGGCAAGGCAGGCACCTTACCTTTAGCGCCACCGCCCGGCCCCACATCTATTTCATTTAAATACACAAACATGGAAGTGCATCCATACGCACACCACACACGAAGTTCCCAGCATCATCTGGCATCTGGCTCTGCACAAAGTCTCAGTGCACATGGCCCCCTTCTCCATCCCCAGCCTTTCGTCAGCTCCAACCTCGGGAGCTCATGACGAAATCGCCCTGTGTGGCCCTTTCGAGCGAACCCAAAGCCAACCACAAGACTGGCACATGGCCCAGCTGCCAGCCACTTCGCTGCGGAAGTGAAACCAATCAGTTCCAGTGACAGTCCTGGGTTGTGAAACTCACTCAGTTATCTCAGCTAGGGAACAATGATGTCTCTCACCCCCCAACTTCTGTGAGGTGAAGAATCATGAAGAACAATCCACGGATTAGAAGGAACCATGTCTGGGGCTCCAGGTCCCCCAGTGGACAGCATTTCAGCAGCCCCCCCCCATACACTCACTCACCAACAACGTTGACAGGGAGGTTGAGGTTGGCAGCGGACACGATGGCCGAGCAGATGGTGGCTGCCCCACCCATGTCAGCCCTCATGAGGTCCATGTTGGCAGAAGGCTTGATGGAGATGCCACCGCTGGTGGTAAAGGGAGACAAACAAATGCACTGTTAGCAGGCAAGGAAAAGGCCATTGTCACCTTTTCCAAGGATCAAGACATATCTTCCCTAAGAGTCAATGACAGGGGCTCTGCCACCTTCCCCAAGCATGACTGTAACCCGCCATCGAGTTGGGTTTCTAAGTGTGAATCTAGAAATTCCAAACTTGAAATCAAGAGCCTTTATGCTGACATTTTATTAAAAATAAATAAATAAAAAATAAAAACAATTTTAATTGAATTTACAAAATTACAAAGTTGTTCATAATTGAGTTTCAGTCATACGATATCCAACACCCATCCCTTTACCAGGGAACATTTCCTGCATTCCATGTCCCCAATTTCCCTCCCATCCTCCCCTCTGCCTACCAAGATGGCACATTTCCTTTTTTCTCATTCCTATTTTATGTACTGTGGTTTGCATTATTGTTGCTGAAAGATTATCATGTGTATCGCCTTCCCTCCTTTCGGCACCCAGTTCTTGTCCAGAGAGATAATTTCCTAAGGCGTATCCTGAATGTCCTTAAACAGAAAAAAAAGGGAAAGTAGCCCCACAAAGAGGTGTCGACTCACTTTCCTCTTACCTGCAGGAAATTTAAGCCAGGCTGCTGGCAAAAGGGCATCTCACACAGTGAGAAGATTTTGAAGGCATTTTCATTGGGCCCAAGTTCCCCTGTGAATATATTCATTTTCCCTCTCTTAGCTGCGGCTGAATGTCTGCAATACCTGACCCAACCAACCGAGTGTCTGCTCCACACAGGAGGCATGTTGTAAGCGGCAGCGTGATAGACTGGCAGTGACAGGGAAGACTGGGCCAAGCATCCTGCTCTTGAAACCACAGAAGCGTATGCAAAGCACTGGCCCAAGTGCAAAACTAAGAGAGGAGCAAGAGAGGCCAGAGAGATAGCACAGGGGTAGGGCACTTCCCTTGCACATAGCCGAACCAGGATAGTGGTTCGAATCCAGGCATCCCATATGGTCCCTGTGCCTGCCAGGAACGATTTCTGAGCATAGAGCCAGGAGTAAACCCTGAGCACTGCTGGGTGTGACTCAAAAACAAACAAACAGACAAACCAAACAAAAAAGAGTAGCAAGAGGTAACTATCAAGGGGCCCAGTCTATGGTAGGAAGCTTGTCACAAAGAATGGGGAGTGCAGTTGGGGCAGAGAAGGAACCATTGTGAAAATGAGAATTGGAAATGATCACTCTGGACAAGAAGTGGGTGCTGAAAGGGTATAAAGCAACAGGCATGATACCCCTGCAGTAATAATATTGCAAGCCACAGTATCTAGAAAGGAGAGGGAAAAAAGAGGGAGAAGAGGGAAGGGCAGAATGGGGACGAAGGGGGAGAAAGGGACACACACACACACACACACACACACACACACACACACACACACACACACTCAAAAAGACAAAGACAGAGACACAGAGAGAAAGACAGAGACAGAGAAGAAAAATGTCTTCCCCAGAGGTAGGAGGGAAACTAGGGACATTGGTGATGGGAAATGTGCCCTGGTGAAGTGTGTTGGACATTGACGACTGAAACTCACATTATGAACAACTTGAAATTTTAAGTGTGAAAAAATAACTAAACTATATGATGAACAACCTTGTAACCACGGTGTTTAAATAAAATAATTTCTTATAAAAAAATGACCTGTCGAAGGTGATTCCTTTGCCCACGAACACCAGGGGTGGTTCACTCGCATCCGCACTGCCTTTGTAATGAATTTCCAGGAAGACGGGAGGTTCGTCGGAGCCCTTGGCCACACTCAAGAACGACCCCATTTCCTGTTCCTCGATCCAAGACTTGGGCCTGGGGGGCATCGAGGGAAAGAGAAAGAAACAGGCTTTGATTTTGCAAATTTCAAAATAACTTCGGATTCCTTCAGCAACCTATTCCTGTGGTGTTAGGGCTTAAATCCAGGACCCCCGTATCTCAGAAGTTGGTAATCCGGGCCCGGAGAGATAGCACAGCGGTGTTTGCCTTGCAAGCAGCCGATCCAGGACCAAAGGTGGTTGGTTCGAATCCCGGTGTCCCATATGGTCCCCCGAGCCTGCCAGGAGCTATTTCTGAGCAGACAGCCAGGAGTAACCCCTGAGCACCGCCGGGTGTGACCCAAAAACCAAAAACCAAAAAAAAAAAAAAAAAAAAAAAAAAAAAAAGAAGTTGGTAATTCACTAGTTAGTTCCATCTGTCCATAAAAAAAGTTAATAGACGGGCCAAAGTGATAGCACAGTGGTAGAATATTTGCCTTGCATGCGGCTGACCTGGGACAGACCCAGATCAATTCCTGGCATCCCATATGGTCCCCTGAGCCTGCCAGGAGCGATTTCTGAATGCATAGAAAGGAGTAACCCCTGAGCGCTGCTGGGCCTGGCCCCAAAACAAAACAAAACTAAAAGTTAATATACAAATTCTTCCATTCATAAGGCATTCATGATCCTATCTTAGATATGGTCCATGCTCCTGGTGAACCAACTTGATTCTGATTCCTTTTATATGAGAAATACAGTAGGAGAATATAATATTGTATTCCTCATTATAAAAGCTAAATATGTATAACTCCACTGGAAGCTCTGTATAACCTGTTTTATACAAACTAACTTCCAAAAGGCCTGAGAAGGGTTGAATGACAAGTCACCTGCCATGCATGCATAGGACATAAAACAAACTCAATTCCAACAAATAAAAACAAAACAAACATCAAAACATCCAACTCAAAATTCCAACAAGTACAATTACTTGAGTGAAATCCACTTCTAGGTTCTACTGCAGATGAGGACACATAAGGACAGTGTAACTAAATGTCATGTCAAAATGTATCTAACATGGGACTGAACCAGGATCTGACCCCATGCAGGCAAGTGTCATAACCCCTAAACCAGAGGTCTCAAACTCAATTTACCTGGGGGCCGCAGGAGGCAAAGTCCAGGTGAGGCAGGGCCGCATAAGGGATTTCACCAAAAAGAAAAGTCCTCAAACATCATTATTAACAGTTAATTATTTCTTTGGGTTTTTTGGTTGTTGTTTGTTTTTTGTTTTTTTGTTTTTGGGCCACACCCGGCGGTGCTCAGGGGTTACTCCTGGCTGTCTGCTCAGAAATAGCTCCTGGCAGGCTCGGGGGACCATATGGGACACCAGGATTCGAACCAACCACCTTAGGTTCTGGATCGGCTGCTTGCAAGGCAAGCACCGCTGTGCTATCTCTCCGGGCCCTAATTATTTCTTCTGAACATGAATAGAACATTGAGTGAAGATCATGAACAGTTCTTCTGAACATGGCATCTTTTGCCTATTCCTTGCTGCCAGAGACTTGACAGCATTTCTCACAAATCTGAACCACATTTGGCTTGAGAGAGGAAGCAGTTGAGACCCTCAGTATGGCTTGAAGATGATCATCATTAAGTCTAGACCTGTACTTTGACTTATTGAAGTTCAATGTGGAGAATAACTTTACACACAAATATGTGCTCCCAGTAAGGCACATGGTGCGCTTGAACATTCGGGAAAGCACAGGGAAGCTGGGGGCCAATTCTCTCAAAAACTGCCCATGCATGTCTGCTTTTCCACTAATCTCCCTGAACCTGGCTCTGAGATCAGAGTTGCATTTTAGGTCAATGAACTCCATTTGAGGCACAGGAGGGATATCTTGCACATCAAAGGAAAAGAGGTCCACAAAAATTTGGAAAGTGATTCTGTGCTTTTTGAAGTCTGCAAATCTGTGATCAAATTCCTTCTCTAGCTTAAAAATAGCATCAACAGATTTCTCACCACTGAATGGTATGCCTGCATCCACAAGTTCCTTGCATGCTGGGAAATGGCAAAGGTTTGTCTGAGAGAGCTGGGATTTCCATAACACAAGATTTGTGGAGAATGCTCTCACATTGTCATAGGCAGCACTGATAAGCTGCCCCGGGCCTTGTAACATCTTGTTTAGTACATTCAGCTTATGTGTGATGTCAACAAGAAAAGCTAAGTCCATGAGCCATTTGTGATCACTCAACTAAGAAACAGCATTCCCATCCTTTTCCATGAAGGCTTTCACTTCTCTCAACTCAAAAAATCTTTCAGGGCATTTCCCCTGCTGAGCCAACATACCTCGGTGAAATAGAGCACATCTCCATATTCTGACTCCATTTCCTCTAAAAAAGCACGGAACCTCCTGTGCTTATTTAAGCCCCTGGATCTGATTTCGTTGATTTCACAACATTTCACAACAACAGACATCACATTGTGACATGGCAGGCATTTACTGCAAAGGACCTGCTGATAGATAATGCAGTGAAGAGCAATGTCCTTCTCTACACCAGCCTCTTCACGTATTTTTTGAACAAGTGCCACTAGTCCATTTTTCCTCCCTGTCATTGATGGTGCTCCATCAGTTATTATTCCAACAAACCTCTTCCACGGCAAACCTGCATTCTCAATGGCATCATACAGATGCCGAAATATCTCATTAGCGGTGGTCTGGCCATGCATTGGAATTATTGTGAGCAGCTCCTCTGTCAATTCAAAATTGCAATCAACACCACGGACATAAATTGTGAGCTGCACAGTGTCTGCTATATCTGTGCCCTCATCAAGAGCAACTGAGTATGCATCAAAACATTTGGCTTTCTCACACAGTTGATGATAAATGTCACCTGATATGTCAGAAATGCGCTCTGCCACAGTTTTGGCATAAGGGCTGATTTTGCTAAACTGACCTTTCTTTTCCGGACAGATAATACTTGCAGCCTCTAACATGCATTTTTTTTTTATACTTTTTTTGGGGGGGGCCACACCCATTTGACGCTCAGGGGTTACTCCTGGCTATGAGCTCAGAAATCGCCCCTGGCTTGGGGAGACCATATGGGACGCCAGGGATCGAACCGTGGTCCGTCCTACGCTAGCGCTTGTAAGGCAGACACCTTACCTCTAGCGCCACCTTCCCGGCCCCTAACATGCATTTTTTAACAAACTCTCTTCTGTGAATGGTTTCCCTGCCTTAGCAATCATCTCACTAACCATGTAACTAGCTTCGACTGCCTCATTAGACATGGTTTAAGACTGGCAACCTACTTGGCTCTCTCATCTCCTTGATATTCTGCACATTCCTCAGCATGTTTAGTTGAATAATGGCGTTTCAAGTTGTATTCCTTGTGCACTGCAACTTTCTCTGAGCAAATAAGACATGTGGGGATGGCCCTGTGCTCAACAAAGAAATACTGTGTCTCCCACTTTTCCTGAAATTGTCTGTGCTCGTCATCAATCTTTCTCTTCACTGCAGGCTTTGATGAAGTCATGATGAAGGTATGACAAAATCTAATTCTGTAATAAACTTCTCTCCCTTCTCTCCCTTAGGCCTCCAATAATGCAAGGGACAGGGGGCAGGAGCAGTGGAAATATCTGCGCTAGGTGCAAAGTATTCGCAATTATTCGCTTACCGAATACTCACAGTAAAAAAAAATTGCATTAGTAAGAAAAAAACTCGCAAAAAATCGCATTAAACATTTGCATACCCCGAATGGAACTGCTTGGGGTATGCGAATGTTTAATGCGATTTTTTTCTTACTAATGCGATTTTTATTGAGATTATTCGGTAAGGGAATAATTGCGAATACTGTGATATTTGAAGGCCGGCCGCAAGCCACAAAATGTTGTACAAGGGCCACAAATGGCCCGTGGGCTGCGAGTTTGAGACCCCTGCCCTAAACTGTGCTCCTGCAACCTCTGCCTTTTAGTTTTTGGGTTTTGGGCCACACCGGGTGGCGGTGCTTGGGTTACTCTCAGAAATCAGTCCTTGCAGGCTCGGGGAACCATAAGAGATGCTGAGGATCAAATTCGGGTCCGTCCTGGTTTGGCCATGTTGCCCAACCACTGTGCTTTCTCTCTGGCCCTACACCAGATTTCTTGAGTGTTGTCTGGGCCGAGAGGAGCAGAGCAGTGCCTGATGTGGGGTAATGAGCATGCTGTGAAAGCAACTGGCTTTGGGGGGTGCTCAAGGGCTGGCTCTGCCCTGTCTGCTGTACTATCACCTCCTCCTGAGAATGTCCCCAATAGATGAGCAGCCACTAAGCAGCCACCTGACAAAGGTAGTGGATAGCAACAAAGTCTTCATGGAGGGCCAGAGAGACAGCACAGCAGTAGGATGTTTGCCTTGCACGTGGCCGACCTGGGACAGACCCAGGTTCAATTCCCAGCATCCCAGATGGTCCCCGAAGTCTGCCAGGATCGATTTCTGAGCGCAGAGCCAGGAGACACCCTTGAGTGGAGCCAGATGTGGCCCCAAAACAAAAAAAAACAAAACAAAAAACAAAAAGCAAACAAACAAGCCTCCATGGAACACACAGCAAGAGGAAGTGGTGGGAAGTCATAGTCCCTGTCAGAACTGTCTGAAAAACCAGAAGAGGAATGGCATGTGTGAGGGTCCCCTCGCACTCCAGTTTGTTACCTGCTGAACACAGAAGGAAGAAACGGGTGCCTGGGATCTCGGGGGGGGGGGGGGGTGTGTGGAAATCATGGCTGTGAATTTACCTGATGTGGACCTCCGTTTTACTGCTGGCGCTTTTGAGGTTCTTCTCAATTATCTGGGCAAACTTGGTGGGCGTCATCTCGTTGGCTGGTGTCTCCATCAGCCGGCGTGCCAAGTTCTGCCCGTTGGCAAAGAGGACACCTTTCTCCCAGGCCTCCTGGTCGCCACTGGAAGGAGAGAGAGTGCTCAGGGCACTGTCAACACTCCCTCTCCAGGATGCTGACCTGCCTGTGAGGAAGGGGCTCCCAGCTCATGGGGGAAACCGAGGAGGAAGAAATGGGGGTGGTGAGCTAAAGTGGTAACATAGCAGGTAAGAAATTTCCCTCATATATGGCTGACCCAGGTGGTCACATGCAAAAAAGTAAAGGTGGACCCCATTCTAATACCATGTGCAAAAGTCAAATAAAAATGGAGTAAGACCAGGTGCGAACCCAGGGCTTCCTATATGCAAGGCTAGTGCTCTTAGCACTGAGCCACAGTTCAGCCCTGGATAAAAGATGAAGGAAGATGACCTGGATCAAAGGGTCCATCATCACTGTCCCTCCTTGAGTGGCAGCATGGGCAGAGAGGGTCACGTGGCAAAAAAAATGGATGCAGGACTCAGGACACGGAGACAGTGATCACAGGTGAGGGAGCAGTCATGGAGGCAGTGCCCAGCCTACACAACCCCAATGCCCCCTCAGCTCTTAGTCACCTTCCATGGAGCTTAGCGGTCACCACCGTCTTCTTCTTTTGCTTCAGCTCGTCATACTCATAGAGGCCAAGCACAGCTCCTTCAGCGGCTGCTTGGGCGTCCCCACAAGGATCCACTTCCACCGATGTCAGCTCCAGATCCTGGACCTGCCTGCAGCCCGCTGCCAAGGCAGGAGGAGACAAGTCAGACAGTCCCAACAGTCAGTCAGAGCAGCCAGCCAGGGTGACACTTCAAACCCCAGTATGGCACCCAACCCAAAAACTCCAGGGAACCCGGACCCATCAGTGACAGCTGCCACTTATGCAGGGCCCAGCCCGGGTTCCCAAGTCTAGGGGAAGCTCATTTGTCACTGATCCAAACATTTGAGATGCAGACTTAAAACAAAAACATGACAAAGAGGGACTAATATGATAGCACAGCAGGTAGGGCATTTGCCTTGCATGCTGCTGACCCCAAGTTTCCATCCTTGGCATGCTAAAGGGTCTCCCAAGCACCGCCAGGAGTGATTCCTGGGCACAAAGTCAGGAGTAACCCTTGGGCATCACTAGGAGTGGCCTAAAAGCCATAAACCAACACACAAAAACCACCATGACAAAGAAATGGTGACACCAGTTCTGTTAAGTCCAAAAGAAGGGCTAGCGTCTATGAGTAACACACTCCTGTATTCAGGCCAGGCCGGTGAAAACCCCAAAGCCAGTTAGGAATCTGGCCTCAGAAAGTTAATACAACAGGGAGGGTATTGCCCTGCATGTGGCCAACCTGGGTTCGATCCTAGGCATCTCCCTATGGGCCTCAAAGCACTGCTAGGAGTTGATTCCTGAGCGTGGAGCGAGGAGTAACCCAAAACCAAATACAAAACCCGCCAAAATATGCTAAGAATTCTGCTCTGCATGGACTTTGAAAGCAAACTGAGTAAGCTCACAGGAGAGCCGTAAGGCCAAGGATCAACCAAAATCCTGGCCAATCCAGGCATTCCAGCACTTCCAGTGAGACCCATCTCCACTTCTACAGGAGGACCAGCTGATGGCCCCTTAATCCACGAGGTTTATATTAAGTAATAAGTAAGTCCCCAAGTACCATGTGTCCATTTTCACCTTTGTATTTTTTTTCTTTTTCCTCAATGATTTTGGGTTTTGGGCCACACCCAGTGACACTCAGGGGTTACTCCTGGCTCTTCAGTCAGAAATCACTCCTGGTAGCCTCGGGGGACCATATGGGATGCCAGGAATTGAACCAGATCTCTCCTGGGTTGGCTGCATGCAAGGCAAACGCCCTACTGCTGTGCTATCTCTCCAGCCCTGGTCCTAAAATTTAGTTGAAAAAAATATTTAAGTGCAGATCTCCAAAAATCTTCATTGGTTTTTCTGTCACACCTGGTGGTGCTCAGGGGCGAATCCTGGCTTTGTGGTTTGGGACTGTTCCAGGGGGAATTCAGGGGACACAGGCAGTGATAGGCGTGGAGACCTGAACTCTCTCCAGCCCGACTAACTTTCCACCAATATTAGGGTTTCAAATAGTAAGGGTACCTGCAACAGCAGCACGGATGTTCTCTTTGCCTTCATTCCAGTTCTCCAGCTCGTCAACTCCTGCGGTCTTCTTCCCCAGGCCAACCACTACCACGCTGGGAAAGTCCTGATGTACGAACACACAAGGTCCAAGGTCACCCCCCTTTTGTATTGAAGTGATTCTTCTCTGGGTGGGATTAGTAAATGCTACCATCCCACCACTAAGTCCTCTAGTCCGTTCCTTTCTCCCAGTTCTGAAGGCCTGTTTTCTGGGAAATGTTTTAACTTGGTATGTGCAAGAATGAGGCTAAACACGCAGCTACTGTATTTTTCGGACCGTAAGACTCACGTCTCCCGCCAAAAGATGGGGGATATATCTATCTGTATGTCTTATGGAGCTAATACCTGGAGCTAAAGCTTGAGCGTAGGGGAGGAGAGCAAATACTAACATACTAACCACTTGACATCCGCAGTGTGCCGCCCTTTTATTGCGCAGACATGCCACATAGGACAATGCCATTTTGCTAGTAACGCTATTTCACTGTCACAGAGAGCTTTTGTTTAAGATGATTTGATCACGGCTGCGACTTTTTTTTTTTTATATTAATAAAAAAGTATTTAAAAGTTATTTTTAGTTTCTGATGTAAAACAAAGAGTTATGTAAATGTGCTTAACCAACTGTGGACCTGCGTATTGTAAATATACTTCGTGATCACAGGCTGGTTGTTCCCAGCTACCATCTCCTGATGGCGTCTCTAGTAACACCATTTATTTTAGAATATTTTTTTTTTCTTGTTTTCGTATAAAATCTATGTGCGTCTTACGATCAGGTGCATCTTATAGAGCAAAAAATATGGTGATTCTCCCAAGATTATCCTCCCAGATGAAATAGCGTGTCACGGAAAAAAAACTCAACAAAGCCAGCCTACAGACTGAGAAATTTGGGAGGCCCAGAACTTTCCAATAAGAAACCTATTTACACTCAACTAAAACCCAGTTGAGTAATGCAGCCCCCATAGGACTTGGGGTGAACCGAGGGGCTCCCTGGGGCATGGCCCAATAAACCTTTATCTGCAGCTCATACCTCATGAAGTCCGTAGAAGGTTCGGGTCTTGCCTGCCTTCAGGGGTGGTCCAGATCTGAAACCAAAAGAAGTTGCTTTGAAAGCTACCGTATGCTCTGCTCCCTTCGGAAGCAACTTTACCGTGACTCTCGAGACAGACAATACATTCAGATTCTGTAAATTTTGTTGTAGATGCTTCGCTAAATGTGTGGGATTCTGTCAAGATGGAGTTCTCAGACACAGCATTCTACCTGGAGCTGAAAAGTAATCTAGTGGAGGGGCCAGAGAGATAGCACAATGGTAGGGTGTTTGCCTTGCAGGTGGCAAACCCAGGAGGGACCAGGTTCTATTCCTGGCATCCCACATGGTCCCTCAACCTGCCAGGGGTGATTTCTTTTTAGTTGTTGTTGTTTTGTTTTGGTTTTGGGGCCACACCCGGTGGCGCTTAAGGGTTACTCCTGACTATACACTCAGAAATTGTTCCTGGCTTGGGGGACCATATGGGACGCTGGGGGAATAGAACCACGGTCCATCTTAGGTTAGTGCATATAAGGCAAACGCCCTACCACTTGCACCACCATTCCGGCCCTAGGGGTGATTTCTGAGTGCAGAGCCAGGAGTAGGCCCTGAGCGCTGCTGGGTGTGGCCCAATCAATTAGTCGATAAATAAATTTTTAAAAAATAAATAAAAATAATCTAGTGGAGCTGAAGCAATGGCACAGCAGTTCTAGGGTGCTTGCCTTGTACATGGCCATGCTGAGGTGGATCCCTGCATCCCATATGGCCCACAGATGACTGCCAGGAATGATCCCTGAATGCAGAATCAAGAGTAAACCCTGAGCATTGCTAGGCATGGTCCAAATCACAAAGTGGAGGGGAGGGAAAAAAAAAAAAGCCAATTTTGATGTGATGAACTACACACTTCTTTAGAAAGGGCGACAGAGGGGCCGGGCGGTGGCGCTGGAGGTTAAGGTGCCTGCCTTGCCTGCGCTAGCCTAGGACGGACCGCAGTTCGATCCCCCGGCGTCCCATATGGTCCCCCAAGAAGCCAGGAGCAACTTCTGAGCGTCACAGGGTGTGGCCCAAAAACCAAAAAAAAAAAAAAAAAAAAAAAGGGCGACAGAACGTGACACCGAAAGGAGTGATCTCAACCTTCGATCTTCCCAATGAGACACAGGACACCAGCTATGGGACCAGTCTGATGGCATTGCACGGAGAACTGCAGATGGGATCCTGAGGGCCATCTCTATGGGAGCAGGTACAACAGGAGCTTGGGTGAGCAGCTGTCACTTATCAGTGGGAAAAACCAGGTGGCATCCTGAGAACTGACTTAATCAAGGTGCCCAAGACCACTGCTCAAGGCCTGGTCACTGAGAAGGGGTGTGACTTCAGCTCTCCAAAGACCAGATGGTTATTTCTCAACGAGGTCTACTGGACCCTAATAGCAAATCGACACTCGCAAGAGCAAGGAGCAGCTGTGGCTTGTGTTCACATTTATTTCTGCCATCGTAGCCTGCAGCTCAGGTACCAGAAATGATCTGGAGGGGCTGGAGAGATAGCACAGTAGTAGGGTGTGTCTGCCTTGCATGCAGCCGATCTAGGACCAGCCGATCCAGGATGGACAGTGGTTGGAATCCCAGCATCCCTTATAGTTCCCCAAGTCTGCCAGGGGTGATTTCTTCTTCTTTTTTTTTTTTAATTTTTTTTTTTTGTTTTTTGTTTTTGGGCCACACCCGGCGGTGCTCAGGGGTTACTCCTGGCTGTCTGCTCAGAAATAGCTCCTGGCAGGCACGGGGGACCATATGGGACACCGGGATTCGAACCAACCACCTTTGGTCCTGGATCGGCTGCTTGCAAGGCAAACGCCGCTGTGCCATCTCTCCAGGCCCTTAATTTTTTTTTAACTTTATTTATTGATTGATTGGCTGTTGGGCCACACCCAGAGGCACTCAGGGTCCACTCCTGGCTCTGCACTCAGATATCGCCCCTGGCAGGCTGGGGGACCATATGGGTCCCTCCAGGGTCAGAGGCATGCAACGCAAATGCTTTACTGTTGTGCTATCTCTCCGGCTCTCAGGGGTGATTTATGAGCAGAGCCAGGAGCGCAGCTGGGTATGATTCCCCCAACAAACAAACAAACAAACAAAATTCCAGAAATGATCGAGAGTCTGGCTGATGTGGATGCAGATGCATGCAAGCCAGGGAGATTCCACCGATGTTTCGAAAGAGACCTGGAAGCAGTCACATCTCTCCCCTCCATTCCTAGGCAGGCTTCACTTCCAATTCTGAGAACAGCATGGCTGGCAACCCCTGGGGGGTATGGGGGGAACATTCAGAAACAGACCCTGGGACAAGCTGCACTTCATGGGCAGGCATGTGGGTTAAGCAAATCCGGGACTTCCCAGATCTGGGGGTGGCTGAAGTGAAGAGGCCCAACTTCCCGAAATTACAGATCCACCCAAAGAGAAAAACAAAGGACCAAAGTGCATTCCTGAGGCATATTTTCACTTCCACCCAGAGGTTCCTGGGCAGGGCATTACATGGCTGCTTACCAGCCAGCCACAAGAAAGGAGTGACCAGTGGCATGAGATGAAACAGGGGTGAACTTACACGCTGAGTGTCTCCCTCAGCTTTCCAGACACCAACTTATTAAAATTCTCTCCCGCACTGGTGAACTGTGGTACATCGTCTTCTTTCTCCTTTGCATAGATTCCTAGAACAAGGCCCTGGAAAGTGGGAAAAGATAAACACAAAGAAGAAGATTATTACATCATATACACAGAATATCCCTCAGAGGAGGCTCAGGGGTCCCCTAAATTTCAGAATGATCAAGTAACTCCACTGGACCATGCCCAACCCAGGACAGCAGGCTGCACGGGCAGCTGCCCTCAGAGAAAGTGAAACTCCTTTCCAATTCCTGCCAAAGAAACACTTTTTGCCAGTTGTCCTGAGTTTCCCTTCCCAAGCAAGGGTTTGTCTAAGATACTTCTTCTCCTTCAAGTTAAGAATACAAAAGTTTTTTGGGCTGAAGCGGTAAGGCATTTGCCTTTCACATGCTAACCTAACCTAGGAAGGTCCTCGGTTCGATCCCCTGATGTCCCACATGGTCCCCCAAGCCAGGAGCGATTTTTGAGCACATAGCCAGGAATAACCCCTGAGCATCAAGGGTGTGGCCCAAAAAACAAAATTAAAAAAAAAAGAAAAAGAGGGGCCGGGAAGGTGGCGCTAGAGGTAAGGTGTCTGCCTTGCAAGCGCTAGCCAAGGAAGGACCACGGTTCGATCCCCCGGTGTCCCATATGGTCCCCCCAAGCCAGGGGCGATTTCTGAGTGCATAGCCAGGAGTAACCCCTGAGCATCAAACGGGTGTGGCCCAAAAACCAAAAAAAAAAAAAAAAAAAAGACATTCCAATGTAATCTCCTAGTGAAAAAAAAAAATAAGGATAATATACCTGGGGCCGGGCGGTGGCGCTGGAGGTAAGGTGCCTGCCTTACCTGCGCTAGCCTAGGACGGACCGCGGTTCGATCCCCCGGCGTCCCATATGGTCCCCCAAGCCAGGAGCGACTTCTGAGCGCATAGCCAGGAGTAACCCCTGAGCGTCACCGGGTGTGGCCCAAAAACCAAAAAAAAAAAAAAAAAAAAAAGAAAAAGAAAAGTTTTTTTCTGGGTTTGAGGCCACAGCTAGTTGTGCTTGGGGCTTATTCCTAGCTACCACTCAGGAGTCACTCCTGGTGGAGGGCTCAAAAGGACCACCCAGTGGGGTTCAAACCTGGGCTGGTCTTGCAAGGGCAAGGGTTAAGGAAACAAATGCATTGATGGCGAGGTCTTCAAGGACACACCCCAAATATGATGCCTGCGCAGGGCATACTGGTTCTGGGGAGTTTCTGGCAACCAAGAAACAGAAGCAGGAAACAGATCAAGAAACATGAAATGGGAGAAAGGTGCTTTTCAGGTTCAGAAAAAGGTTATTTTTGTTTCTTTATATTTTATTTTATTATTATTTTTTGGTTTTGGGGTCATACCCAGCAGTGCTCAGGGGTTATTCCTGGCTCTGCACTCAGAAATCACTCCTGGCAGGCTCAGGAGACTATATGGGATGCTGGGATTTAAACCACCATCCATCTGGATCAGCTGTGTGCAAGGCAAATGCCCTACCACTGTGCTATCACTCCAGCCCCTTTTATTTCTTTTTAATTTTAATTTTGGGGGAAGGTTTGGACCTAACCCCCAGTAATGCTTAGGAGTAAGTACTCCTGGCTCTACTCTAAGGAATAACTCCTGGCTGTGCTCTAGAGAACCATATTATGGTGCCGGGGATCAACCCAGATCAGCTGCACACAAGAAAAATGCCCGACCTGCTGTATTATCCCTCCCACTCAAGAAAGTTTTTGTCATCAGACACAGGATGGGTATGGGGGGTCCAACCCTTCAGGGAACCTGGAGCAGCATAGCCTACTCCATCTTTTCTCATGCTCTTTTACTGTGGACTCACCAAGTCACCCAAATCACAGTTCTTGGGTCCTAACCCCCACTGATCTAGTCTTCTCGAGTCCCACATCTCTCCATCTCTGTTTCTACTTTTTTTTTTTTTTTTGGCCACAGCGATGCTCAGGGATTCCTCCTGGCTGTGCGGTGAGAAATGGCTCCTGGCAGGCTAGGGGGACCATATGGGATGCCGGGCACCGAACCTGGGTCCATCCCAGGTCAGCAGCATGCAAGGCAAACACCCTACTGCCGTGCTATCACTCTGGCTCTCTGCTTCTAAAGTTCTCTAACTTTTAGAGCCCTTTCAAAGGCCTCCTTGTGCCTTCATTTTATACCCTTTGAAGATCCCCATGTCCCTGTAAAAATATCAAATAGCAGCGTATCCCTGATGGCCTGCCTCAATGCTCAACCATAGAGCCTTGCAACTCCCCTCTACATTTAGAAACACCCCTCCCAATCCTGTGGAGCCCCCTCCTCCCCCGAAAAGATAATAGTCGTACCTGCCCAAGTAAATAACATACAAGCAGGGCTGAGGTCTAGCACAGCGGATAGGGCATTTGCCTCACACAATGGCCTATCTGGGCTCAATCCTAGGCAGCCCACAGGCTCACCTGAGCCTGCCAGGAATAGTTTCTGAGTGCAGAGCCTGGTATAAGCCCTGAGCACGGACCACCAGAGCTGGCCCCAAAAGAACAGAGAGCAGTGGAGGCAGAGCATAGTGCTAAAAGGCTTAGCTCCACACCCCAAAACACCCAATCCGATCTCAGAAAGCAAACCAGAGGCTTCTAGACCCGGCTGAGGGGAAATTGAAACCGAAATGTGAAAAGCAATCAGTCAGGAGGAAATGCCCCCTCCTTCAAGCCCTCTGGCCTAACAGGAAAATCACACCCCACCACCCTCTTTCACCCTAGCCCAGGGGAAGCCAGACCAGTAGAACAGACTGTAAAAACGCCTAGGGCATGGGACTGAATGGATGGAGTTTGACCCCCACCCCTGCTAGGAGGGATTCCTGAAGTCCAAAGAGTCAGGAGTACTCCCAGAGCACTGACAAGGAGGCCCGAAATAGCAAAGAAAAAAAGTTAAAGACAATAAGCATCCAACCCCGGCTGTGTCCTCGCCTCCACTCCCATCAAAGTAGTTTCCTTGGCACTGGTCACCTCTGAGTTCTAAGGTTCCATAGATGCCCATAGTTCAAGATTCCATGGAACCATGAGAGGGTGATGAGAAACAGGGAGAGGCCGGAACCCCAGAGTGGGAGGTCTCCCAAAATTGCCAAAATCAGGTGGCAGGTACTCTGATCCTAGGAGCAAGCCACACAGCAGAGGGGAGGTGGGGTGGGCCTTGAGGGCAAGCTCCATCCTAGAACATTCCTCCCTGGGGGTGGAGGGTCATTTTATTTCCCCAAACTTGACCCCCAAGCTTGTTCCCTTTTCCTTTTTCTGTATCTTTCTTCACACTCCCAAAGTGACTATCCATCCCCACTTTTTTTGCAAGCTCTGAAGTTTTACCTCTTGCAAGGCAGAGGCGATGCTTTCCAATTTGGGGGGGGGGGCATAAATCTCTTAGCAAGGCCCATTTCCCCTAGAGAGAGGGAGACTATTTCTCTTTCAGGGGTTCAGGACCCAGGTTTTCCAAGGCCCTGAGGCAGGAGGGAGATCATGGGCAGGGAGGGCTCAAGCTCACCCATCTGGGAACTCCTCCAAGCTAGGGTGTCTTTGCACCCCAGACTCGCTGGGTGCACGATGCAAAATGATGAAATAAGACACCTGTCCCCAATCTTTAGCAACCCCCTGATCCCCAATCCTTAGCACCCTCTGATGCAAAGTGATAAGTAGTAGGGTGCCTTCACAGTTGTGGCACAGGAGCAGCTGCAATGCCAACCCACTCCTGCCAATGCCCAAAGGGAATCTGGGCAAAAGGAGGAAACTTTGGAGCTCATTCCTTCCCCTGTAGCCCATGCAGCGGGCGGGCAGGCTCCGGGGGCCGCCTCCTCCACGAAGCCCTCGGGGCTGTACCCCCAGGTGGATCTATCTTTCTCTCACCTTGGTCATGTCTGCAGCGGCCAAGCCCCGAGCCCAGAGACGCTCCCCGATCAGTCGCTGCCCCGCAAGTCGCCCCGCAGCCGGAAGAGGCCGCAGGAACATCTTTGCGGCTCGGCCCCCGGTTCCGCCCTCCGGTGAGCACGCGGGGCGGAGTTTGCGGGGTGACCCGCGTGGCCGGCGGCGCCGCGCAGCGACACCTACAGGCGAACCTGGGGAATTGCTCGACGCGCTCCTACGGACAGCCGCGCCCGTGTGCGCATGCGCGTGCCTGCGACCCCCCCCCCCGTGGTTAGAGGCGGGTCTAAGGGAAATTCTAACCAATAGGAAGGAGGCACTCAGGGTTTTTCTTTCTTCTTTTTTTTTTTTGGAAACTCTGACCAATAGGAAGGCGGCGCTCAGTTTTTTGGCTCCTTGGGGACGGATACTTTCTTTGTAGCCTCTTGCCCGTAGAGGTCAAGCAGGGCGGGGATGGCGCCCCCTACTGGTGGGTTGTTTTTATGTTCATTATTTTTGGGGGATACTGCTTTTTGGGTTGGGACATTCTGTCATCTTGTGCTAAGGTCAAACCTAGTAAGATCTTTTAGCCCCAAATATTGTTTTGGCTTTTTTTTTATTTTTATAATTGGTTCTTCTATCTTGCTCCAACTTGATTTATGCCTTATTGTTTGCACTTTTAAAAGTATATAATTGGTTCTTCTATCTGGTTCTGACTTGACATGCCTTCTTGTTTGCACCTTTCTTAAAAAATATATTTATTGGGAGTGTTCTTGACATGACTGAAACCCCACTACAATTATATTTGTAGTCAAGGTGTTTAAATAAAGAGATTTAAAAAAAATAAAAGATTTGAGTTTAACATGTTTTCATGCCACATTTTATTTTTCAGTTTTGGTATGTACCTCTGTGGGAGTGCTTTGTGCTTGTATTGTGAAATGCAATTCATTGAACAGTTAAATATGAAAAATAGGGGCTGGCACGGTGGCACTAGAGGTAAGGCGTCTGCCTTGCCAGTTCTAGCCTAGGACGGACCAAGGTTCGATCCCCGGCGTCCCATATGGTCCCCCAAGCCAGGAGCAACTTGTGAGTGCATAGCCAGGAATAACTCCTGAGTGTCATCGGGTGTGACCCAAACCCCCCCCCCACCAAAAAATAAATAAGTAAATATATATACATTTATCAAAGCACCAAGATGACAAGTATGTGTGTAGTTGAGTTTCAGTTATAAAACAAAACAAAACAAAACAGGATAAAACCACCCCCTTCACCAGTGCAAGGTTCCCATACCAATCTTCCCATCTCCTCCTTTCCCACCCAGTCTGCTTATCTTTGAGATAGGCATTCTATTTCTCTCACTACCATAGTCATGGGAGTTGTCAGTGGTGTAGTTATTTCTCTAACTAAACTGAAAAAGAGAAACCTTATTTTTTTTAAAAGGGAAGATTGGTCCCCCCTTTTTTTTTGTCCCCCATTCACAATACAGAGCAGGCAAAGGTCCTGGGTTGAGGTGTATATGAGGTGCATTTACTGTACCTCCTCTTTCTATACAGTCAGTGTAAAGAACAGAGCCTGTGGTAAGGTGTTGTTGTTTTTGATGTTGTTGTTTTGGGGCCACACCCAGAGGTGCTCAGGAGTCACTCCTGGCTCTGCATTCAGAAGTTGCTTCCGGCAGGGTTGGGGACCATACGGGATGCTGGGGATCGAACTCGGGTTTGTCCTGGGTCATCTGCATGCAAAGCAAACGCCCTACTGTTATTACTTCACACCTCTCCCTTTTTTTCTTTTCTTTAACATACATAAGAAACATACATAGTTGAAAGCAATTTGGAGAGGAAAATTGCTCTTAATGCTAATCCCAGCGTCTGTTGCTTGTTAGAGGAGTAGAGGGTGGAGGGGCCCAGGCACTACTTGGTCAGAAGGAAGAAAATTGTGGGGCAAGGATTTGATCAATCTTTCTCCCCCAAGATTGGGGGAACTGTATGGTAGATCTTCTTTGTCCCCTTTCAGAAAGAACAAAGTAGCATAGTAAACTCACAAAACTTATTCAGGTTTTTAAAAAATCTTTGCTGGTCCTTCATAGCTTTTCCTTCTTCCAGTGAGCTCAAGCCACAGGCAACACTCAAAAAATGGGATGTGACAGGAGCCAGAGAGAGAGGGACAGATAGAGAATGACCTCACTCATCGGCAGGATGTAAAGAAAAAGAGAAAGGGGATAACTAAAGTCCAAAGATGGTTGAAACGAAGAGCAGGAGAACTGGTCCTTGATGGGGAGCCTGTGATGGGGGGTGAGAAGAGGGAGATGGGACAGGGAGATGGGCCACTGTGACAATGACCGAGGAAAGTGGTCCCTGGGCAAGGACTGGGTGCCGAAAGGAGGTCAAGTGACATGCATGACACACCTTCAGGAACATTCCCGTAAACCACAGGACCAAAAAGAAAAGGAAAGTAAAAGAAAAAAGTAGTGTAGAGGCAGGTGGGGTGAGTGGGAGGAAAATTGGGGACGTTGGTGGAGGGAAATGGACACTTGGTGAAGTGATTAATGTTGGAACACTACCCAATCGTGAATAATTCTGTGATTTTGTAATTCGGGGTGATTCCATTTTACAAAATAAAAAATAAATAAATAAATAAAAGGAATGTGAAGGGCCTCTAAGAGTGATAGCACAGTGGGTAGAGCTTTGCACATGGCTGACTCAGGATGACCCGGGTATGATCCCTGGCATCCCATATGGCCCCTTGAGCCTGCCAGGAGTGATTTCTGATCACAGAGCCAGAACCTAAAAACCCAAAATTCAAAATAATAAATAAATAAATAAATAAAAAGAATGCAAAGGGCTGGAGTGATAGCACAGCAGGTAGGGTTTTTTGTTGTTGTTGTTTTGCCTTGCAATGCAGCCAACCCGGGTTCGATTCCCATAAGGTTCCCTGAGTATGCCAGGAGTGATTCCTTAAGAGTAACCCCTGAATGCCAGTGGCTATGGTCACAAAACATAACAAAACAAAAAGGAACGTGAGGCCTGTTCTCCTCACAAAGTGTGTGTGTGTGTGTGTGTGTGTGTGTGTGTGTGTGTGTGTGTAGGGGACGATGGATCTTCAGAGACAACCAACAGCAGTCCTGTATGTTACACTTTCATTTTCCCCTTTTAGTTCAGTCTGTAACTTTCCTTTCATTTGCTTCTCCAGCCAGAGATAAATGGACTTCTGGTATTTCTTGTTTACTTTTATTTTCACTACAAGGATCACATAGTCTTCATTTTCATAGGCCTCATAGAAGGACAAATAAATTTTGCATATCTCACATTACTTTTGCCCTTACCAAACATTTTGAGATATTGGTCCTTCAAGGAAACTTACGTTTCCTGAGTGTTTACTATACTTTACTGTTCCAAATCTTTTTTACAATTTATTTATTTATTGGTTGGTTTTTGGGTCATACTCAGTGGAGCTCAGGGATTACTCCTGGCTTCTGCACTCAGAAATTGCCCCTAGCAGGCTCGGGGACTATATGGGATGCTGGGAATTGAACTGGGTCCCTCCTGGGTCAGCCACATACAAGGCAAACACCTGATCACTGTACTAACTCTCCGGCCCCTATTGTTCCAAGACCAAGAGGACTTGGTCTCAAAAACATGATCATCTGATAGCTATATCTAACACACCATATATCATGATTGTACCATAGACTATGTTTCATGTAGTGATGTGTGTGTTTTCCAGTTATGTCAGTCATGTTCTTGTTAGAGCAGACTTTGATCTTACACCCATGGCCCCTGCATAACTCTGCTGACATTTGACATCTAGATTATGTATCTTCCTCTAAGGCAGCTGGGTCAAAGGACTAAGCACCTGTAATTCTTGTTGCTATGCCCAAGGCATCTTGAAAATGATGCTTTTTTCTATCTCTGGATTTCCAAGACCTAGTCGGAGAGTCTAGCCCACCTGGCACGTATAATAAGGTCTTTATAAAATGTCGTAATGCAGGCATGACCAAGTTTTAATGGATGTAGCCTTGATAATTACAGAGCAGACTATTACCTGCAAATGACTAGCTCTACTTGTGGCCTTCAGCTAATAAAGGCAAAACCAAGAGTGAAATTAGCTAGTAGAATGAGGCAGGATGTAGATCATTGGGGAGGACAGCAGGTAGTGGAGGAGTGAGTGGGAGGGTGTTGGCTTCGCTAGGGGTGTAGGCATGAGTCCGGCCTAAAATAAAACATGGTTATGAGAGTGACTCTGGTTTAAAGAGGAACTTGAAAGGCTGGAAGAGCTTCTGATGGCTGTGGGAATTCCATATAGATGATAGAAGTTGGGGGAAGTCAAGGCCAAAGTATGATATATAGAGTTGGAATCAAAGTCAAGGTCGAGTAGAGTGAGGAAACTTTGGGAAAGCACCAGAGTTGTTTGGAGAGAGGGAGTGGCCGCATTTCCCTTCTGCCTTTCTCGTGCTCCAGCTGATTTGATCATTAAAATGCCATAAGACAGAATTACGGGATAATTGAAGTTCACACTTATGGGAACTCCCACATAGACATGAAAGGTCCCAAAGCATCAGGACAAAGCAAGTTGATCATGTGTCAGCTTGAGCTGAGGCTTTCACCAAGAAGGTGCATCATTTTCAGAACAGTAAGGGCAAATGTTTGCTGAGCGATACAGAAAGTTTGTATGCATTGATCTCTCTGGTTCTCATCCTGGATATGGCTAAATACTTTTTCTTTTCTCTGATTTTTAAAAAAAAATAATATCTTTATTTAAGTACCATAATTACAAACATGATTGTAATTGGCTTTCAGTCATATAAAGAACACCCCCCTTCAACAGTACAACATTCCCATCACTAATGCCCCAAATCTCCCACCTCCCTAATCCCCCGCCCCCCCTGCACCTGTATTTGAGACAGGCTTTCTATTTCCCTCATTAATTCATGTTGTTATGTTAGTTGTCAGTGTAGTTATTTCTCTAACTGCACTCACCGCTCTTTGTGGTGAGCTTCATGTTGTGAGCTGGACCTTCCAGCCCTCAGCATGAGACTGTACTCAGGACTTGTGACTCTACTCAGGAATCAATGCTGGACGGGAGGCAGAGGTACCATATGGGGTGCTAGGGACTGAACCTCATATAAGGCAAACACTACCCACTGTACTATCTCTTCAGTCCCCTGTAAGGCTAAATTCTTTGGGTGAGTTAAGGGAGAGTTATGGGGGAGTTAAAGGTTGATCTTGAGCTTGCTGAGTCTCTCTTGACTTTAGCTCAAAATAATCCACATACCCAAATGAGTTTATCCTGGGAGTCTGTTTTAAACTCCCTCAATTAGGTCATTATCTGAATTAGAGTCTACAAGAATCCCTTTATCACTTTGTAGCTTGCTGTGCAGAGCAATCCAGGTCCTGCTTGTACATATGAAAATTATGTCATGAGAAGTTCATTTGACAGTTTTCTCTTACTTTTTATCTCTATTTGCATATTTATTTAAATATTCCTAATCTATGTAGGTATGAGTCATGAGCTATGTTCATCTAGATGAGAATCATGCTTTTAACTTTTTGGAAAAGTATCTTTTACTAGAAGGTAAGCAAGTGAACTTGGTCAGGTCTCCCCATTCAGGAAACAGGAAGAACCAGCCAGCTACAGCTTCTAAGTGTCAGGGAATAGAAAAATACTCTGCTCAGAGCCCTATCGTTCCCTTGTTTGATAAAGAAAGAAGTTGTGAAGGTGATGGAGAGTTTGGGGATAAACAATGACTTTAAAATTAATATTGAAATATAAAATAAAATAAAAATAAATAAAATATTGAAGGGGAAAGCAGAGAGAAGTTCAGCAGGAGCTTAAGCTGATTGTGTAAATTTTCACAGGATGAGCTCAACAGACTTAAAGAGACATTATAGAGCATGAGGTGATGGGGTCTGAGTTGATACCCGAAATGGTGCTGAGAGCCAGAGACCACCTCCGCTAATGCAAGATGCAAAATGGAGTTTATTCAGCTAGCTGAGGTCCAAATCTTACCCAATTTAGGGAGTCTTGACAAGGTCCTCAAGTCAAAACTTCAAGCAGTTTATATAGAAATCACAAGCATTCACAGAACAATTATTTCATTGTATAGATGTTTTAATTCATCACTGATTTTTCTGGCTCAACTTTGGTTGTCTATGGATACTCTGATTCAAACCTGGCTGTCAAGGGATACTCAGAATCGAACCTTGGTCGTCAAGGGAACCTTTTGTTGTCAAGGGAGCCTTATATTATAGAACATTCTAAGCCCACTCAACTCTTAGTTCCTCATTCCTGGAGGGCATCAACTTTGGTTTTATTTCTAAATTAACTCCCTGTCTCAAGAAGAACTACTTCAAGGGGCTGGGAAAAAAAAAAAACTACTTCACTGGGGTAAGTAATTGAACCCAGGGGTCTTGGTTCTTACATCCCCCCCCCTTGTCTTTGCATCACAGGGAGAACTCGTCCTCCCTTATACAAGGGCCTAGGTGTTCTAGTTCAAATATAGCATAGACAAAGAGTTATGGCAGGCTGTCAGCTCAATGAGAGGTGGTCAGGCATTCTACTTCAAAACTGAGCTTATAGCAGTCCCTTAAGCAAGCAGAGTCCTTTCATTGTACAGAAGCCAAAGCAATGCCATCTCTAAGCAAAGGCACACTCTGACATCAACATTTGTGGTTGTTTTACCTTAGGTAATAAGGGTATTTGGTTCTTTCAGAGGAGCAAAGAGAAAGGGCAGAAGACAGGTGAAGCAAGTAGGCAGAGTGGAACATGACCAGAAAAAGGACATAATCAGATAAACCTTGTTGAATAACAATTAGTTATTTTTGGGCTATCCTTGGAAGGATCACTCAAGTGGGTCCAGAGAGATAGGACAGAAAGTCAAGTGCATCTAGCTAACCTCAGGTTTGATTCCTGGCATAGCATGTAGTCTCCTGAAAACCTCCAGTAAAGATACTTGAGCATAGCCAGGAATAATCTCTTAGTACCTGGAGGAACATACCATGTCCTAACTGATATGTTTAAGACATCAGTAACTGGGGGCCAGAGAGATAGTGCAGTGGTATAGTGTTTGCCTTGCACGCAGCTAACCCAGGATGGACCTCAGCTCAATCCCTGGCATTCTATATGGTCCCCTAAGCCAGGAGAGATTTCTGAACACAAAGCCAGGAGTAGCCCCTGAGTGCCACCAGCTGTGGCCCCAAAACAAACAAACAAACAAACAAAAAAACCATCAGTAACAGGCTAGAGAGAAAATAAAGGGGTTAAAGTGCTTGCCTTATTTGAGGCCAACCGTAGGCTGATCCCTGGCATCGCGTATGGTTCTCTGAGCACTGTCAAGAGTGATCCCTGAGCGCAGAGCAAGAAGTAAACCCAAGTACAGCTGGATATGCCCACCCCCAAATTAACAATAAGAGAGTGAATGCAATTTTTTCTAGTCATATAAATTGTATAACTCGTGTTATATTCAAATTCAAGGAGCTACTCTATGTGTTAACTTTTGTAGTCCAATGGAATAGATGTTGTAATTAAATGCTTGCTTTGCTAGACAGATAGATAATAAAATTTTATGTTTTATAGCTCTTACCATTGGAAGATCCCCTACCTACATTATTTTAGGGGGAAGAAAATACTTCTCTCAGCCTTCTAGATTCTTTTCACTACTTTAATAATCAAATTGATGTGAAAAGATTAAAAGAGGAAAATTTATTTACATTTAAGTATTTATATGGTTTTATGACTACAGTGAGGCATTTGAGTAAAAACAAGTATTTTTTCATTCACAAAGTAATAAACAAGTAAATTATACTTATAAGTACATAAAAGTTAAGATGGGGATATGGAATGGCATTTGAGAGAAGAGAAATATGAACTCAAATTTAAGACTCTGAGAAATAAAATTCTATACATTTATAAACTACTTATTTATTATAGAATATATGGGAAGCAAGATAATATGTCATTTAAATCTGACATGAAGAGTGGAGGGTCAAAGGTCACAAAAGGGTCAAAGGCCATTTTGAAAATGTATGAACAGATGTGTGCCCTGCCCTACAGAACATGGATCATAAAAATTGATTCCTAGTAAGAGCTCCCAATATGGGAAAGGCCCCAAATCTAAAGTAAGTAAGGGAGGGATAAAATTTATCTCTTGACTGGAGAAATAGTACAATGGGTAGTGTTTTTGCTTTGCACACAGCCGACCTGGGTTTACTCCCCAGCACTTTACATGGCTTTTAGCCCTGCAAGGAGTGATCTATAAGCACAGGGCCAGGATTAAGCCCTCAGCACTTCTGGGTATAGCCCAACACCTCCCTCCAAAAGTTCTCTCTTTAGCCTGCAGACCTTTGACTATAGCAAGCACAAAATAACTCATATGCCAAAGTAGAGGCCTGTACTCAACCCTCTTCTAATCTGTTTCCAAAACTTCTCAAGAAACTGAACATTCTGGATAGTTCACTCACTAAAGCCATCCTGAGAATTATTTGGTTCAGGTTGAGAGTCCAAGAACATGAAGCATGACAGGTGATGTCATGGATTAGATGATCGTCTGAGGTGGGAAGAAGCTGAGCTGGATTAGGGGATGGGAGCAATTGGTGTCCAAGTTGATTTCAATCATGAAATGACATCAGAGAACAAATGGGGGAAGGAGCTTAATAAATAATAAGGGAAAGAACTTTCCTGGCCTAGAGAATAGCCAGGGTGAAGAGCCTATGGCTAATGGAAGCAGCAGCCTGGAAGCCAGCGTGGTAGGAATGGTTTAAGTGACAAAGTATGGCAGGTGTAGATAAGAGAGGTGGCTATGTGGGACCTAGCGACCATGTTAAGGGCTCTGGCTTTCTTTTTTTGTGTAGTGAAAGATCTTGGAGAATTTTCAGCCAAGGAAAGCCTTGATTGAACTTCAAAGGCATCATCACTCTAGCCTTTGGCTTGAGAGAAGTTCATTGGGACCAAAGGTGGCAGAAGAGAGACCAGTTGGGCTATTGGAACTAAGAGTTAACTACGGCGAACAGAGTTGCTGGAAGTTGCTAGAACTGGTATGGATTACTTTTTATTTTTATTGTTTTCTTTGATTTGTTTCTGTTTGTTTTGCTTTGTTTTGTGTTTGGACCACACCCAGTGGTGCTCAGAGGTTACTCTTGGCTCTGTGCTCAGGAATTACTCATGGCTATGTCCAGGAGCCATATGGGCTACTGGGGACCAAACCTAGGTCAGCTGCATGCAAGGCAAATGCCCTACCTGCTGTGATATCACTCCTAATAATACCTTTTTGGGGTCACACTGATGGATCTCAGGAGTTCACTCTAGCTCTGTGCTCAGAAATCACTCCTGGTAGCCTTGGGGACCATATGGGGTGCTGGAGATCGAACCTGAGTTTGTCCCAGGTTGGCCGTGTACCAGGAAAATGCCCTTCCTACTATGCTATTACTCTGGTCCCAAGTATATACTTTTAAAATAGGGCCATCAGAATCTTTTCCTGGGTTGGACATTGGGTATGAAGAGACAAAAATAAGGATGACTTCAGTGTTTGGTCAGAACAGCTCTAAGAAAATGGCTATCAGTGTGAGTAGATACTGGAATCTCATTCACGAGGAGATGTGGGTGAGGCAGGTTTTTATTAGGGGAGTCAGGTGTGAGATGCCTCATAGATAACCACATGGAGGCCTGGAGTTTAGGAGAAAGTTCTAACCTGGAGATGGACAATGTGGGCAATTGGCATGAAGATGCACAGAAAAATTGAGTCTACATTGACTCAACCAGGGGTCAGAGAGAGCACAAGGGACAAGCCTCCTATATAGCCTGTCCATCCACTCTCCAACACTACATGTGTCCCCTGAGCCAGAAGTGATACCTGAGCACAAAACCAGGAGTAAGCCCTGAGCACCAATGAATGTAGCCAATCCCTCTACCTCCAAAAAGAAGATGCAACTCAAAGAATAAAATGTACAAGTGAGGATAAGGAGAAAAACTCAGAGGAAAAAGAAAAGACCTTTGAGATTTCCATGGGAATGAATAATTCTTCTTCCTCTTTCTCTCTGCATGAAGGCCTGAAGGGTCAAAGCAGGTGAAGCAACATGGAGAACCCCAAGACATAAAGGTACCTCAACCATGGGAAGGCACTGAATGTTCTGGATGGTTGACATCCTGTTACTGAGAGAGAAACCACTGTTAAACCACTGTTAAAACACAAAAGGGTCACAGTGTTTTTGACCTTTGTAATAACAGCTGAATTTTAATTCTGCTAATTTACACATAACCAGACAAAACTTTGTTTCAAATACTTTTTCAACTTCTTCCATGCTTCAGATTTGAGACTAGGGAAATATTCCAGCTTCTGGGATCCTTATCTCCTTTGGGTTTTATTTGTTTTTCTCCTCCACACTGGAAAAATTCTCGTGGCAGCTACAGAAGTGTTAATTTTTTTGTTTGTTTGTTTTGTTTTTGGGCCACACCTGGCGGTGCTCAGGGGTTACTCCTGGCTGTCTGCTCAGAAATAGCTCCTGGCAGGCATGGGAGACCATATGGGACACTGGGATTCGAACCAACCACCTTTGGTCCTGGATCGGCTGCTTGCAAGGCAAACGCCGCTGTGCTATCTCTCCGGGCCCAGAAGTGTTAATTTTTAGATAATGAAGCAAATCCTAAGTCATCATTACATTTTCTCTGGTGGTGACTATTCAAGACTGAAAAGACACTCAAGGACTGAGGTCAAGGTGGGGAGAGCGTGTTGATTTATTGCTTTTCTTTAAAACTTGCACGAATTTTATTGAGCATAAAAGACCCCCATAGCAGAGTGACCTCAGGAGGATTTGAGTATTATGTACTTCAGTAGAGGAGGTCAATTTAGGTTTCTCTGGATATAGGAATTAAGTCCAAGGACACTGAGTTCATTATTTTTTTTTTTTTTCCTTTTGGGGGTGGGTGCAAGACTTAACAGTGTTCAGGACTTACTCCTGATTCTGCTAAGGGATCAATCACTCTTTTTAAAATTACTTTACCTAAACACTGTAGTTACAAGGTTGTTCATAATACATTTTTCTTCACAGATACAAAGTTGCTCATGACTGAGTTTCAGTCATTCAATGTGCAACACCCTTCATTAGTGCCCTCCCCCTTTTTTTTTTGGTTTTTGGGCCACACCCAGCGGTGCTCAGGGGTTACTCCTGGCTGTTTGCTCAGAAATAGCTCCTGGCAGGCACGGGGGACCATATGGGACACCGGGATTCGAACCAACCATCTTAGGTCCTGGATCGGCTGCTTGCAAGGCAAACGCTGCTGTACTATCTCTCCGGGCCCAGTGCCCCCCTTTTTTACCACCAGTGTCCCCAGTTTCCTTGCTGTCCTCCTTCCTGCCTGTCTCTGGGGAAGACATTTTCTTTTTTTTTTTTTTTTGTGGTTTTTGGGTCACATCCGGCAGTGCTCAGGGGTTTTTCCTGGCTCCTTGCTCAGAAATTGCTCCTGGCATGCACGGGGGACCATATGGGACTCCGGGATTCGAACTGATGACCTTCTGCATGAAAGGTAAATGCCTTACCTCCATGCTATCTCTCCGGCCCCAGGGAAGACATTTTCTTCCTTTCCTCCCTCCCTCCCTCCCTCCTGCCCTCCCTCCCTCCTGCCCTCCCTCCCTCCTGCCCTCCCTCCCTCCCTCCCTCCCTCCCTCCCTCCTTCCCTCCCTCCCTCCCTCCCTCCCTCCCTCCCTTCCTTCCTTCCTTCCTTCCTTCCTTCCTTCCTTCCTTCCTTCCTTCCTTCCTTCCTTCCTTCCTTCCTTCCTTCCTTCCTTCCTTCCTATCACTTTTAATGGTATTCAGGGAACCATAAGCAGTGCCTGGGATTGAACCTGGGTTAGATGTATGCAGACAAGAGGCTTACCCACTATAAGATCTCTCCATAACTCATGTTTCTGGTTAAGTCCAATAAAGTTCTAGAATCTTTTTCTGGATCTGTAAATTTAGGAACAGATCAGGATGAAAATGTGGGCTTCTTGCTCAAAATGCTTCAGAATTGGGCTAGAGATATAATTCAATGGGTAAGGTACTTGCCTCGTCAGTGGCCAGGCCCCTTGTGATCCCTGGCACTTTATACGGTCCCTGAACACCTCCATTGCAAAAAAGGAAGCCTCCTTCTGAGTTCCAGTGCCACCACTGTTCATTTGCCCTTTAGGGTCAGCCAGGTTTGTGTCAGGGAGGGAATAGGGAACCTCATGCCTTAATTCCTTCCACCAAATGCAAATAGGACTGTTTTGGGTCTTTTCCAAGCCTCCTCCTGGGCTCAACCTACTGCAGATTCTTTTTCAGGCCTGTGTCTAGGCAAAAGCATTGAGGCTCCTATTCTATCTCCTACACCAAGCTTGAACAGGGCCACCTTTTCAGCCTTCCCTCAGCCTCCTCCTGGATTCCAGTGCCATTACGGAAAATCCCTTCCTTCCAATCAGCCCTCCACTTTGAGATCATAACTCACTAATGTTACATGACAACGCACATTATGATGATTCCACTATGAGGTCATATTTCATTTTGACATCAAATCATAAATTATGACTTCATAGTGACACGCTTCATAAGCTCCATTCTGACATCACAACTATAAATTATGATGTCACAATGCTTTGTGTCATTATGTCTATTGTCATGTCACAACCATGAATTATGACCTCGTTGCGGTGGTGCATCATAGCGTCCATTCTGACATCATACTCATGAATTCTGACCTCATAGTGGTGTGCATCAACATGTCTGTCGTGATGTCACAAACATGAAATATGACCTCATAGTGTTGGCATCATAATGTCACAATTAACAGCACAATGTTGAAATACAACCTCATAGTGGAGGCATCACGATGTCAATTATGATGTCACAATTTTGAATTATGACCTCACAGTATTGATTGTAATGTCACATCATGAATTATGTCCTTTTTTTGGTGTGCATCACAATGTCCATTGTGATGTCACAATCGTGAAATATGACCTCATAGTGGAGGCACATCATCATGTCCACTGTAATGATACAGTCATGAATTCTGTCCTCATAATAGTGTGCATCATAGTGTCCATTCTGTTCTCACAATCATGAATTATAAAGTCATAGTGCTATACACATCATAATGTCCCCACAAAGTCATTTCAATTTATATCATAGACTTCCTGGCATACCAAATCTAGCACTTCTTTCTCTTAGAAAATATATAGCTCAAAGACCAGCTGAACAAATCGACAAACCAGTATGCAATATTTTTGTCATACTTAGACAACCTTGCTAGTTTAGAAAAATAACCTCTAAGAAGGTATACCTTGAGCCACATTTTATGCAAAAAGGAAGTACTAAGTACTGATAGATGTGGTCCAAAGACAAGTTAAAAAAAAACCAAAAATGCAAAACAATTTTTTTTCAGAATTACAAGATGATAATCATAAAATTTAAAGTAAACGCACAGGGTCTTCTAAGACTGGTGACTTATGTGGTCAGGGGAACACAGACTAGCCTGTCCCTAAGTTAAAACACTGCATGGTAAAGCTTTCTGCCTGCACAGCCCCCACAGACAGATTGGGGCTTCTCATTGTGCTCAGCTTCCTGACATTGAGTGGCTAAAGCCATGGGAGGAAGGAGTTTGATGACTGACAAATGTCCTGAAGATGAAGGAACACATTGAGAAAAAAAACATTTCTATAGACTTGTCAAGGAGGCTCTTCTTCCACCTTTCCCTGACAGCCCCAATTCCTGTTTAAATTGGAAATGCACTCATTGCAAATGTTGGGATGTCTGGCAAACACCAGCAAGGATGATTTATTTTTCTTGTCAGACAGTTTAGAGATAGTGTTTTCCTGTGTTCGTTCAGCTGCTCAGGGATGTTTCTGCTTTTCCTGCTCTCTGCCTTCTGCTGTGTAGGTTCAGGCATCAGATCCACATACAGGCAGTAAGAAGGGGAAAAAGCTGGTACCAAACATGTCTCTCTTATGTCTGATGAACAAGCATTTGCTCCCTAGTGGACTCTCACTGACTTCTCATCATTCCAGACTATGTCACCTGCCTGCTTACATGTCATAGCCACAGAGTGAGAAAGTGTCTCCATTACTTAATTTCGATAGAAATAAAGTGGGGGTGGTCAGAGAAATGAATGCTGTGTTCATCAACCTTCCACATATCCATCAATTAATCCAATCATCCATCCACATATCCATCCATCCATCCATTCAACCATCTACCAACCCACTCACCCATTCATCCACATATTCATTTATTATTCACTTATTTATCTTATACTAACAATCTACCCATTATTATCTCCAAGTCTCAGGAGCATTTGCAGAGAAAATAAGAACTTTACTGGAAAAAGAGTGATCCCAAGTTGGGAAGCTAGTGTGGTCAGCATAGGCTGTTGAGAAGGCTTCAGGAAGTGCATAAAGGGATTTGCTTTTATGCCAAGGAAGTTAGGGTGATATAATATCTCACATATTTGGGATTTCTCCAGGAAAACATTAAGCATACTTACAATTGAGAATATAGAATGAGCATATATACAAACATGTGCAGATTCTGATAAGGTAATTAGATAGGTGGCCATTGTTCAAGGAGGGTTCCATTGAGCTGCCTCTATGGACTAGTTCTGTCTAGTCAAAGATTTGGGGCATTATCGGTAAAAAGGTATTTAGAAAGTTAAGTCTTTGTACAAAAGAATGATTTCTGAATTTGAATTTGTCTGGACATATGGTGAAATGCAAAGACTCAATGCTGCAAAGATGTGAGCCTTTACTGGGGGTAAAAAGAGAAAGGACACCTAAATAGAAGGACATGTATATGTGTGTAGAGAGAGAAACAGGAGAGTCATGAGAGATAGAGACAGAGAGAGAGAGAGAGCGAGAGAGAGAGAGAGAGAGAGAGAGAGAGAGAGAGAGAGAGAGAGAGAGAGAGAGAGAGAAAGAGAGAGAATTGGTACAAGGGATTTTATTGGCTCTCCACAATGCCACTAGCTTGGACCACTGATCCCTGACTATGGATGCCCTCTGCTTTATTCACAGTTGCCAGTATGAGCGAGGGTACACCGACATCTCCAGATGGGATTTTAAGACAAGAGTCTGACATTTTACTGATCCTCAGTGCAGCTCTGAGCATATTTTCCATTAGCTTTTTGCTAAGCTCTTGGGAAGATGCAGGCTCTGTAGTGACTCAGAGATGTTGGCGGATGTTTACACTTTCTTTTGCTTGAAAGGATTGTTTACATTTCTGCCTGGAGAAGATTGACTTTTCCCCTGCCTTGGCCTGCATAGAATTGAAAATGGTATCACCGAATGCCAGAAGATTTATTTGCAGAGTGCACTTGAGTTGAAGGTGGGGGTGGGGTGGGGGATGACTGTCTTCTACCATCTGACCAAGGGAAACCCAAGAACCTTCTTTCCAAAGGGGCCTGAGTCATAGCACAGTGGGTAGGGCATTCACCTTGCATGTGGTCCACCCAACCTGGGTTCAATCTCTGGCATCCCATCTTGTCCTTCAAGCCTTCCTGGAGTGATCCCTAAGTGCAGAGCCAGAAATAAGCCCTGAGTATTGCTGGGTGTGGCCTCAAAAGGCAAGGGTGGGAAAGAGATAAAAACAGAAGACACAGCTCCTCTCTCATAGTGAAGTCATTCTTTCTACAGGATGCTTTGGCCCTTTTACTCAACAATGGCTGCTTCCCTTCTAGCTGTCAGGAGGGCTAAAACCTGAAACTATCACAGAGAGGCTGAGTATCCCTTAGGCAACAAGCAATTTCTGCCCACACAGTAATTGTTGCTTATTCTCAGGGGCCATCTTAAATTTTATTTACCAAAGAAATTCTTCATTTGTTTGATTGTTTATTTGGGGGGATATGCTTGGCAGTGCTCAGGGGTTATTGTTGGGGCTTTGCTCAGCCCTGACAGTTTTTGGTGGGACTATATGCAGTGCTGGGGATCTAACTGGTATTGACTGGGTATAAGACACATTGCCTTATCTCTTTTAAGATCTCTCCTTCTCGGGTCCGGAGAGATAGCACAGCGGTGTTTGCCTTGCAAGCAGCGGATCCAGGACCTAAGGTGGTTGGTTCAAATCCCGGTGTCCCATATGGTCCCCTGTGCCTGCCAGGAGCTATTTCTGAGCAGACAGCCAGGAGTAAACCCTGAGCATCGCTGGGTGTGGCCCAAAAAACCAAAAAAAAAAAAAAAAAAAAAGATCTCTCCTTCTCCAAAGAAATACTTGATGCCTGTGTTCAGATCAGGTTTTCTTTGTTGATGCTTCTTAGCATTGTAAGCAGGTAATATTTCTCTTTGACCCTTCATGGTCTCTAGCTACTGGCCTTACTGTTAAATGGGTAAAGACAGATGAACAGGAAGAAGGCACAGATATATTTTGAAATAATTTAAACTAGATTTAAATTTATGTTTATATTAAGTTGGAGGAGCAACTTGGTTCTACACCTAGTGATGCTTAGAGCTTACTCCTGATTCTGTACTTCTGGTGGTGTTTGGGGGACCTTCTACAGTGCCAGAGATAGAATCAACCACACACAAGGAAACTGCCTTAATATAGTTTCTCTCTGGCTCCCATATTTAATAATTTTATATATGCATGGAAGTGTCTGGAGGAAAAGTAAAGACCCAGAGAAGCAATCGGAATGAAGAACTTATATTTACTAGGTCAGACAAAGAGAAGTAAATTAGGATGAAACAAAAGGGTTTCAGCTTAAGGAGATTTCTTGTGGAAAAGTGATTAGGAAGAGATTTCACAAGATTTTTGTGCTTGTGTTTTTGTTCTTATTTAGGCATGATGTTTAGCAAAGCTTTCGATGACAGTTTTGACATTCAAAGTTTTAAGTCCAAAGTCCCCAGCAATGGTAGTGTCCCTCTACCAAGATTAGTTAGTGGTCTAAGATTTCCTTTTTCTCCCCATCCCTATCCCTTAGCAAACTCATTTGCTTAAAAAAAAAAGTCCTTATTATTGTTTAAGTCATATGTTTACAATAGGTTAAGGTTTAAACCTTAATGACTTAAGGTTTTTATGTACATAGTTTTTATGTACATAGTTACCTCTAAACACCCAAATGTCCTAGATCCTTGATCAGTTCCTTTACATTATCATGGGCCAACATAGTCATTCCTTTACCTTTTCCTTGCCATTCTTTCAAAAGAAAGTTTTTTTTTTTATGTACATTTCTTCTTTGGCCTCTGGTGATAAAAATCTTTTTTTTTTCTTTTTCATTTTTGGTGTTTGGGTCACACCTGGCAGTGCTCAGGGATGACTCCTGGTTCTGCTCTCAGAAACCACTTCTGGAAAGCGCAGGAGACCATATAGGATGCTGAGGATCAAACTTGGGTTTGATGCAAGGCAAATGCCCTTCCAGCTGTACTATCACACCAGTTCCATGGTGTTATATAAGTGTCTTTCATGTGAGTTTTAACACCTGCTTTTAGGGAAGCCCAACGGAAATTTTTTTTGTACTTAGATGCCTTTGAAGTATCTTTCATTCAAAGGAAAACATTTTTGGGTGACAGTCCCTGAACCTCAGTGAGCTTTTACACTGAGCTTTCACAAGATCTATGGTTCTGGGGCTGGAGAGATAGCATGGAGGTAAGGCGTTTACCCTGTATGCAGAAGGACGGTGGTTCTAATCCCGGCATCCCATATGGTCCCCCGAGCCTGCCAGGAGCGATTTCTGAGCGTAGAGCCAGGAGTGACCCCTGAGCGCTGCAAGGTGTGACCCAAAAAACCAAAAAAAAAAAAAAAAAAAAAAAAAAAGAAGAAAGAAAGAAAGGAAAAAGAAAAAAAAATTGTGGTTCTGCTCATTGACTGAAATCCTATGACTTTTCTAGTGCCCTGCAGTCCCACAGATAGGGACTTCTCAAACTTCTAAGCTTGCTCTGGCTATAGGCCCACAATAAAGACTTGTTGATTGAAGGAAAGAGTTCTATTACTTAGCATGTTACTACCAGAAAGGATCAATCACTGATAATTCAGGCCTTTGCATCATCCTGTGAACTAGAATGTTGGGACAGTAGCACCCTTTTTATGCATTTTCCCCATGTCCCCTATGAATTATCCTGGGAGTCTCCAGAGGGCTCTTCCAGTTGGAAAACACTGATCTAATGAGTCATTTTTTCCAACCTTACTCCTTACTCTGTCCATCATGGTGGCATCTTGTTTCCCTCTTGAAAAACAAGGTAAATGTCACCTCCTTGGTTTTGCTTCAAGAGTCTTGTAGGACAGAACACAGTGATCTCTCTGCCATGTACCACTGATGTCTCCAACTACTGATCTGGTTTACCTGTCCAGCTCTATTTGTCTTTCTCTGTCTCCATGCAGCTACCTCAACTTTCCTCCTATCACTAGAAAGATCAGTCACACACTCCTGCCTTTCCACAGGCCCTTCCTTCATCTATTCTCTCCTCACACCATTCTGCTCACAGGCCATGTCTTCCATGTTCATGTGTCTGGGAGAACTTTCCTGACCCAAGAGTCAGGCAGCAAAGACTTTTCCATGATCTAGAAGCACTTTTCCCTTTCCCTAGCTCTCTCCTCCTCATTCGTCATGTCATTGGCAGAGACTTGTTGAGAAAAGTCTTTCTCCTTCACTGCAGGAGCTGCTGGGATGAAGGCAGATGGTGGATCTTATTTAGATTGTCTCTCAGGGCCTACCTCATTACCAGGCATATTGTAACACCTCAAAAATTTCTCTGAATAACATGATGAAGGAACAAGATTTTTGGGGATCATGTCTCACTCAGGATACTCTTCCCTGTGCATTCCTATACACAACTTAGCCTGAAACAAAATGGGAAATTAATAACTGCTGACTAAATGAACCACCATCAAGAAATCCCATTGCAGGGTCTAAGGAGTAATAAATTAATCAGCTTGATATAGAGTTACTTCGAGTACCATCCTCTTGACTCTGGACAGAGCAATTATGAAATCAAGTTACACAGGAAGAAAACAGAATGGAACATGATATCTCATAGATATTAGCATGTTACTCAGATCAAGTACAAAGTTCTGCTTGCTGCTGTCAACATAACCAGTGATGGATTTCTTTGCCTTGATTGTTTTTTTCCCCTGAAACCTTCTGGAAGATACGACTTAGGAGTTGCAAGTGTGGCAGGTCAAATTCTTGCCCTGGGAACATGGATAGGTGACTCTACATCTCTGAACCTCACTCATTCATTAAGATGGGCCCTTTTAATGAGTGAAGTTGTTGCTGACAGATATATGGAAGGGCCCAATAAATAACATGAACTTGGGGGCATGGCATGAAGAAATAGGGACAACTAATAGGATGGGGGTTGCATGGAAGAAACCAGGTTAGAAGGAGGTCAAGTGACAAGGTAAATGTCACCTTCTTGGTTTTGCTTCAACAGCCCTGTAGGACTGGACACAGAGATTTCTCTGCAATGTGCCACTGATGTCTCCAACTACTGACTCTGGTTTATCTGGCCCGCTCTTTTTGTCCCTCTTTGTCTCCATGCAGCTACTCAACTTTCCTTCCATCACTGGAAAGATCAGTCACACACTCCTGCCTTTCCACAGGCCCTTTCCCCACCTTTTTTTTTTGGTGGGACCATATGAGACACCAGGGGATTCAATTGCCTTTTGTCCTAGGTTAGTGCATGCAAGGCATGCTACCTACCGCTTGTGTCACTGGTCCGGTGAAAAAAGTTTGAGAAACTCTACATCTTAATCTAAGCAACCAAGTTTTCTGTGCTACTTATAACTCAGATGGAGAACACAGAAAGGGGCATAGGTCTGGAGATTTAAGGTAAAAGTTGTCAGGGGAAACAGCTGCATGTCATGCAGACTGAGTGCAAAGGCCCTTGAGAAGTCCAAAGGGAAATGCTTAGACAGCTGGATGTGTGGGCCTGGACCTCAGGTGAATCATCCTGACTAATGATACTGCTGTTGTAAACACCAGCATACAGCTAGGAGGCCACCTGGGGGAGAGGATAAGGGTGTCTAAGATGAGGACTTTTACTTATTGATAGGAGGGTTCACCTGTATAATCCCATAAGTCCCTCACTTATGCAACAGGGAGAGGAGGAGGAGGAGAAATGGAGGAGCTGCCCAAGATGAAAGTGGTAAAGATACAGAGAAAGGTCAATGTGGTCAACATGTTCAAGTACTCCTGACAGTCAGCAAGAGGAAGGCTGGAAAAGTCCAATAGATGGTGCAAAGTGGAGGTTAGTATTGACCTTGGTGACGGGAAGGTCACCAGTATTTTTCAACGGTTCTTTCTGGGATCTTAGCATATTTGCTGTTTCTTATAAAATCAAGGGGGATTCTTGGACAAAGTCTTTGCATTTTCTCTTTCTCTACCAAGAAGGAGGTTTCCTGATTTCTAACAAATTCACTCCTGGGCTTCATCCTACTCAATATTGCCTTTCTGTGAGGTCATACTTGACATCTTGTTCAAACCATATTTCTTTTCTTTCTTTTTTTTTTTTTTTTGGTTTTTGGATCACACCCGGCAGCACTCAGGGGTTACTCCTGGCTCTACGCTCAGAAATCGCCCCTGGCAGGCACAGGGGATAATATGGGATGCCGGGATTCGAACCACCATCCTTCTGCATAAAAGGCAAATGCCTTGCCTTCATGCAATCTCTCCGGCCCTCAAACCACATTTCTTAAACTCAAGCGTCCTATCTCATTTTTCATTTCTTCATAGCACATATGGCTATTGAGCGTACATTTATTTGTTATTTATTCTACCATGCCAGTCATTCCTACTCTCCTTCAAATGTAACTACAATAATGACCAGACTTTACTATTCTCAGTAGTATTTTGTTTCTTGTTTTTGGGCCACATCCGGTGATGCTCAGGGTTTACCCCTGGCTATACACTTAGAAATCACTCCTGGCTTGGGGGACCATATGGGATGACAGTGGATCAAACCAGTTTGTCCTAGGTCAACTGAGTGCAAGGCAAGTGCCCTACTGCTGCGCCACTGCAACGACCCCATCTCAGTAGTATTTTTAATACAGTTTAGAGTCCTTTACCTACTCCAGATTCATCAAAATAATTTTGTATGCTACCTACTATAACTGTTATTATATTACATTTGCTTGCAAGGTTTTTGTCTTTGGTGTGCAGTAAGAGTCAATATAACTTTTGGGGGTTTGTTTTTGGGCCACACTGCTCAGGGCTCTGAGTGATAAGAGATCATGCCTGACACGGCTCAGAGGACCATATGGGATACCAGGGATGGAACCCAGGCAAGTGCCCTATTTGCTGTATAATTGTTCTGTCTCCTCAAAATTTATTTTTATTTGTATGAATAGTCAGCTCACTGACTTCATTTATTGTACTTGCAGAATTTCATTTATTAAAAGATTATCCTATGTCCAGGACTCTGTAATGTCATTTTTATAATAAATAAACTATTCAGATACAAATGCTAACTCAGAGGTTGGTGCGAGAGTACAGCAGGAAGTTCACACACCTGACACAAATTTTAGTCCTGGAACCCCTATGACCCTACCCCCCCCCCCCCCACCCAAGCCTGGCAGGAGTGATTCCTGAGTACAAAGTCATGAGGAAGCACTGGGTACCACTGAGTGTGGCTCTCAAACAAAGAGACAAAAAAATAAAGTAAAAAATGTCTCCTAATATAGGTGTGAGAGAGAGAGAGAGAGAGGGAGAGAGAGGGAGAGAGAGGGTGAGATGGAGAGAGAGGGAGAGAGGGAGAGAGGGAGAGAGAGGGAGAGAAGGAGAGAGAGGGAGAGAGAGAGAGGGAGAGAGAGAGGGAGAGAGAGAGGGAGAGAGAGAGGGAGAGAGAGAGAGATCAGAATGATAGCACAGCAGCGAGGGCATTTGCCTTGCATGTGGCTGACCCAGGTTCAATCCTCAGTATCCCATTTGGTCCCCTGATTAAAAAATAAAAATATCCACAAGTGGTGAGATCACCCCATATGCCTTGTTTCTAACCACTCAGGAGAACGAATCTGATGAAGCTGGGTAGCAGTGGAGAAATAATTCAAAGCCAGTAGAAAGAATAATGGGAGTCAGCCTGCTTTTTGCTTCTTAGCCTCTCTCTGCCATGTGCTCCCTCTTCTTTCTGCTCTCTCACTCCCCAGGCCCTAAGTCAGACAACCTTTCTTTATTCAAATCAACTCGCAATACCAGGAGAGGGGAGGTCAAGTCAGATACAAAAGGAACTATCTAGTGGGCTTTTACATATCAAAAAAAGAGATTTAGGGAAAAAGGAAGTTGAGGAAAAACCTTTGTTTATGGCTGAACACTACCAGAATTAATTCCTGAGTGCATAGCCTGGAATAACCCTGAGCACTGGCCGGTGTGGGCCCCAAACCAAAACCAAAACCAAAATATAAATAGAATTCCTATAACTAGATTAATTTCTGTTTATTACTATAGATTCAATTACAGAAAAATTAAGACTTGCCTTCACTGGTAAAGACACCAGAAGAGTGAAGAGTCAGGCACGGAGTGGGCAGAAACCTCTACCACTGAGGCGAGAGTAAATGTGCTCATGTGTGCGTAAGCAGGACAACTAGATGGGACAGACTTCCATGGTCACGGTGATGCATCGAGCTCAGCACAACTCTAAGCAGTGCTCTTGATTGGAGTCTCCTTCATCCCATAATCTGGACACTTTTAATTAATCCCCCCCCTTTTTTTTTTGGTTTTTGGGCCACACCCGGCAGTGCTCAGGGGTTACTCCTGGCTGTCTGCTCAGAAATAGCTCCTGGCAGGCACGGGGGACCATATGGGACACCGGGATTCGAACCAACCACCTTTGGTCCTGGATCGGCTGCTTGCAAGGCAAACACCGCTATGCTATCTCACCGGGCCCAATTAATCCCCTTTTTAAACACATTCCTTGGGCAGAAGACAGCATAGCTGGGGGTAGTGGGGCCATTTGCCTTGCACACAGCAACCTAAGCTCAATCCTTCATATCCCACAAGGTCTCCCAAGTCTGCCAGGATTGATTCCTGAATGCATGATCATGAGGAAGCACTGGGTACCACTGAGTGTGGCCCCCAAACAGACAATAAACCAAAATAAAAAATGTCTCCCAATATATGAATGATTAGAAAAACAAATAGGAGAGAGAGAGAGAGAGAGAGAGAGAGAGAGAGAGAGAGAGAGAGAGAGAGAGAGAGAGAGAGAGAGAGAGAGAGAGGAGAGAAAGAGAAAAGGAGAAAAAAGGAGAGAAAGGAAAGAAAGAAAAGAGGAGGAAAAGGAAGTGAGAAAATCATTGGCTAAATAAAAAGTACATAAACAGGGGCCAAAATAGCATAGCAGGGAGGGCATTTGCCTTGCATATGGCCGACCCAGGTTCAATCCTTAATATCCCATATGGTCCATGAGCACTACCAGAAATAACTTGGTGGGGTTTGGGGTACACTCGGTGGCGCTCAGGAGTTACTCCTGGCTCTCTGCACAGAAAAGGTCCCTGGCAGGCTCAGGGGATGCTTTACCACTGTGCTATCTTTACGGCCCCTACCAGAAATAATTTTTGAGTGCAGAACCTGGAGTAACCCCTGAGCACTGCCAGGTGTGGCTGCAAAACCGAAACCAAAATATAAATAGAATTCCTATAAATAGAGAGATTTTCTGTTTATTAATGTAGATTCAATTACAGGAAAATGAAAGATTCGCCTTCACTGGTAAAGACACAGAAGAGTGAAGAGGCTGGCATGGGGTAGGCAGAGACCCCTACCACCTAGGTGATGCACAGTGGGTGCATATCCAGGGTGGCAAAACACAGAGCCTCCCTGGGATCAGGAGCCAGAGGTCCTGCAGTTTTCTCATGGCTCACACTGGATACAGGATCCAGAGCATCTCCAGCTCTGTTCTTCCTCCTAAAACAGCAGTAAGAGTGCCCACCTCCGAGAGTTATTATGAGTCTCAACAGATGAAATGCTCAGGGAAGAAAAGGAAGCAGTTATTAGCTGTCCCTTGCATTGACAAAAATGGCGAAAGCTTGTAGCTGAGACATTAGGACTTTTGTGCTCTGTCCTCAGAGTGGCTGCCCTTGATGCTCCTGACATGTGGCACCAGCACCTTCTTGGTACCGGCAGCTGTGGGCACATGTGTGTCTAAATATGTACATGTGTGCTTATGCTAGGAGACCAGATGGGACACTCTTCCATGGTCACTGTGAAGCATTGGGCTCAGTCACTATTTCAAGCAGTGGTTGAAGTTTCCTTTTATTGATTTTATTAATTCCTTTAATTAATCACCCTTTAAAATACATTCCTTGGGGGTCAGGGAGATAGCACAGCGGTGGGGCATTTGTCTTGCAAGTGGCTGACCCAGGAGGGACAAGGTTTGATTCCCCACATCCCATATGGTCCCCCAGCCTGCCAGGGGTAATTTCTGAGTGAGAGCCAGGAGTAGTCCCTGAGCACCATTAAGTGTGGCCAAAAAACTAATCAATCAATCAATCAATCAAGTTAAAAAAAATTCTGTTTCTTGGGCAAGCCATAGCACAGCTGGGAGGGGACCATTTGCCTTGCACAGAGTCAACCCAGGTTCAATCCTCCACATCCCATATGGTCCCCCAACCCTGCCAGAATGATTGCTGAATGCAGAGTGAGGAAAAAGCCTTGAGCATTGTTGAGTGTAGCCCCCCCAAATAAAAAAATACATTCACATATTGCATTAAATAAAGCCAAATATTTATTATATTAAATAAATATCTGCACCATGACTGTACAGTTGATCTCTGTGACCAGCATTACAGCTGGCCAGGTTCCTTTTTCTTCCTTTATTTTTTATCAATGATTACAATCATGTTACTGCTTATGGCTTTGATTTCCAAGTCAGTCACTTCCGTCTCCACAGTGCCCAAGCCCCCATCCATTGTCCTGTGTTCCCTCTAGTCCACCTCTTCCTTCCTACTACAAGACTCCTCCCCACTCCACTTGGGGTTTACTATCTTTTTTTCTTTTGGGTTTTTGGGCTCAGGAGTTACTCCTAGCTCTGTGTTCAAGAATTACTCCTGGCAGGCTCAGAGACCATATGGGATGCCAGGAATCCAACCTGGATCAACCATGTGCAAGGCAAATGCCCTACCTGCTGTGCTATGCTCCGGCCCCAGGTTTGTTGCCATGGGGGAGATCATTCAGACTTTGTTTTTCTCCCTCTGATTTATTTTGCTTAACACAACATTTTTTTTTTTGGTTTTGGGGTCACATCGGCAGTGCTCAGGGGTTACTCCTGGCTCTGTGCTCAGAAATCCCTCCTGGCAGGCTCGGAGGACCATATGGGATGCAGGGAAGGAACCGGAGTCCATCTGAAGGTGGCCGCATGCAAGGCAAACACCCTACCACTGTGCTCTCTCTCCGGCCCTGTCAACATAACATCTTCTAACTCTATACCTGTTGTAGTAAAAGGCAAGATTTCATCTTTTCTTGTAGCTAACTATCATGCTACAAGCTACATGAGAATCATCATGTACCTCAATGTGTACAAACATTTTTTTCCTTGGTCACAGCCAGTGATGTTCAGAATTTACTCCATCCTCTTACCCAGGGATCACTCCTGGCAGGGCTTGGGGAACCATATGGGAAGCTGGGGGTCAAACCCAGATGGACACACACAAAAAAAAAAGAGCCCTATGCCCTGTACTCTCCAGCCCCTGTGTGTGTATTTTTTTGAGAGAAATGTTTTTGTGTTCTTTTTTTGTTTGTTTGTTTTTGTTCTGGGGCCACAGCTAGCAGTACTCAGGGATTATTTCTTGCTCTAAGCTAAGAAATTACTCATGATAGGTTTGGGAAACCATACGGGATACCGGGGACCCAACTTTGTGGGCTGCATGCAAGGCAAATGCCCTGCTCGCTGTGCTATCCCTGTGCCCTGTTTTTGTGTTCGTGAGATGAGTTTGTTTCATTTTCTTACAGTAATAGGCACTCACAGGAGAAGACAAAGTGCTTAATCTTTTGATCTAGCTGTATGAGCTTATTTCTCTTAAAGAAAATGCATTTCTTGACTTCATCATGGGTAATCCTGGGTGAAGCTCAAGTTCAAATCTCAGCCTCTCCCACACACCTGCCCATGCCAGGGCTGTGTCTCCCTTCCTTGACTGGCCCTCCAGGCAATTTCCTCAAGTTCTTCAAGCTCAGCTGCATTTCACTGGCATCCCAGTGTGCCAGAAGTGCTTGTAAACTGCAACACAGAGAGACCCAACTATTCTCATAAATTTGACTCACCCAACCCGTGGGAAGGGGTTATGCCCAAGAACAAAGAGTTCATTAGCCCAGGTTTCTCCAAGGGATCACAGGACTCAGGAGGGACCTACAGGGAGTACTTGAACACAGTATAGACTTCTGGGACTTTCCATACCCTCTCTGAATCAGAACCTCTTCAGGACTGAGCCAAATTTTAGGTTTTCTTCTATTGTTTGGGGTTAACATCTGGCCATGCTCAGGGGCTACTTCCTACTCAGTGCTAAGGTTTTGCACCAGGTAGTACCTGGATCCAACCCAGGCTTCTGTGATGCAAAGCATGCGCAATAACCCTTCAAAACATGTCCTGGGTAGTTTTAATATAATTATCAAATTATAGGAATATTTTTTCACTTTTTTTTTTTTGGTTTGGTTTGGGGCTTTATCCAGTGACACTCAGGGTTACTAATGGCTTTGTACTCAAGAATCACTCTTGGTGTTGCTCCAGGGACCATATGGGATGCCAGATATTGAACCTGGGTTGGTCACATGTAAGGCAAGCTTCCTACCTGCTTACCATCTCTCCAGCCCCTCAAGTTAGAGTTTTCAAGACACTTTATAGGTGAGGCTAAGTTTGAAAACTGTAGAAATTATGTTTCTGAGTCCCACAGAATCTGATTCTAGAGACAGAAATGCAGTATCTAAGCTATGGACATAGACTACAGGTTGTGAGGTAAAGACAGACTGAGCCCCGAGGAGTAGGGGAGTGTCTGTACCATTGACCATTGTACCCCGGACCAATGAGCATGTGGGAGCCGTGATTTTCCCAGCAATAAGGGAGCATTTGACTTTGCCTAGGGAAGGAAGTTGCTGAAATAGTTGACTTATCCCATCATACCAGTGAATAAAGGCATAGATCTATTTCTGCATTTCAGGCATTTTATTGAAGGCCTAGGAGTACTTCTCTTTAGCTGTTTTTCTAAGACTCTAGCTTCTATCTGATGTGACCAATGGGAGATTTTAGCAAAATATTAGGGGGCTGGAGGAAGGAGAAGGTGGTATGTTTCTTTGCTGGGCCCTTTTCTTTCTTCAGAAATATTCTGGTTGTATTCATCTGTGGGATATCAAAATAAAGCTGATATTCAAAGACTATAGATTTGAGGGCCAGGAGAACCAGTTCATGATAGGAAACTTGCCACAAAGTGGGGGAGTGCAGCTAGGGCAGAGAAGGGACCATTATGACAATGAGAGACAAATGATCCCTCTAGACAAGAATTGGATCATGAAAGGAGATAAAGTGATAGGCAGGATACCCCCTTCAGTAACAATATTGCAAATTACAGTGTCTCGATGGAAAATAAAGGGAGAGAGAAAGATACGATATGTATATGTGTGTATATACATCTATATCTATCTATCTATCTATCTATATCTATCTATCATCTATCTATCTATCTATCTATCTATCTATCTATCTATCTATCTATCTATCTATCTATCTATCTATCTATCTACATATATGGGAAGGGTGGGAAAGAGGAAAATGGGACATTGGTGATGAGAAACGTGCACTGATGAAGGGTTTGTACACTCACTGACTGAAACTCAATCCTGAACCATTTTGCAGCTGTGTCTCATGGTGCTTCAATTAAAACATTTATTTAAAAACCAAAACCAAAAATAAATAATAAAAGAAGATGCACCTTCTGGTCCAGTGGGTCTCCAGAGGGAGCAAATTGGGAATTCCCACTATTCCCAAGTTCCCCTTGGGCCCACAGTGTGTGGCTGCCAGGCGGACTTGTTCAGGAAAAAGTAACTACTATAACTTTGGAGTCACATCTCCCCTAATGAGTTGAGCTGAGCAAAGCCCGGTTGGTTGCCTGCAAGGCAAATGCCCTACCTGCTGTGCTATTGCTCTGCCCCCTGAAGGTAACCAGAAAGAATAGACCTTTATGGATTAAAAACATTGCTCCAGTCTGAGAGTCTCTAAGCAGGAAGAGGCACTGTCGCCTCTTAAACTCCCAGGGGCCTTTCCCAGGCCTCTGGGTCTCTGGCTACCTCTGGCCTGGATGCTGGAGGAGGCTTTGGGGCTGCACACTGGAGTGCAGCCTTGGTTGGGCTTTGGGCCCAGCTTCTGACCTGGGCGCCTCATTGGCTGCAAGACAGTCACCCTTCTGGCTCTGACTCAGCTCTCAGCAAAGACGCTTTCAACCTGCTGGCCTGGCTCTTTCTTGGGGAGCATTTGGAGAAAGCTGTCGCCTTAAATGTGACTCAGTGGTGCCTGAAGGCCTTTGACTGCTTGTCATTTTCCTGTCTCAGCTCTAAGACCTTTGAGCTTTCTCTTCCCCAGATGCCTCCAATCTTTTTTTGTTTTGCATTTGGGCCACACCCAGCGGTGCTCAGGGGTTATTCCTGAGCTCTGTACTTAGAAATTATTCCTGGCAGGCTCAGGGGATCATATGGGATCCAAGGATGGAACTCAGCTCAGCCACATGCAAAGCAAACACCTTACCCGCTATACTATCACCCTGGCCCCTGTCTTTGCATTTATCCTGCCTTGGGAAGCTAAGGTTAAAGATAAAGCCTTCTACTCTCACCTCCCCCAGGCCTGGAACCTCCCCTCAAGAACTCCCCAATACCATCTTTTTGAAGAAGGATCTTCTTTTGGAATGTAAAGGACAGGCCTGAGAAATAAATAGGCAAGATAGTTTCTGTTGACTTTATTTTATTTTTTTTTTCTAGAAGGACTTTGGGGAGTGAGAACTCCCAGTTCCTTTTGTAGCACTTTGTTCATCTTAACATAGTGCCAAGGACAGCTGACCACAGAGAAAGGCTTTCAACCAGACAGATGTCTTCTCAATAAAACATCACCGACCTTAACAAGGATATTATTAGAGTGGGCAAGGCCTCAAGCAGATGCCATTACAATTATTATTGCAAAATGGCCTTTAATTAACTCACTTTTTTATTGCAACGCACTCAGCAGTGGTCAGGCTGACTCTTGGCTCTGCGCTCAGGGATTACTCCTGGTAGGGCTTAGGGGACTACGTGTAGTGCTGAGAATGGAGCTGGTGTCAGTCACAGTGTGTGGTCCAACATCTAGTACTGTATCCCACCTCTCTACTGAAGAGAAATTTTTTTTGGTGTTTGGGCCACACCTGATGGCTCTCTGAGGTTATTTCTGGCTCTGAGCTCAGAAATTACTCCTGGGTCGGAGATTTAGCATGGAGGTAAGGCATTTGCCTTGCATGCAGAATTTGGTGGTTCGAATCCTGTCATCCCCTATGGTCCCCCTGAGCCTGCTAGGAGCGATTTCTGAGCGTAGAGCCAGGAGTAACCTCTGAGCGCTGCCAGTGTGACCCAAAAACTAAAAATAAGAAGAAGAGGAGGAAGAAGAAGAAGAAGAAGAAGAAGAAGAAGAAGAAGAAGAAGAAGAAGAAGAAGAAGAAGAAGAAGAAGAAGAAGAAGAAAGAAGAAGAAGAAAGAAGAAAAAGAAGGAGAAGAAGAAGAAGAAGAAGAAGAAGAAGAAGAAGAAGAAGAAGAAGAAGAAGAAGAAGAAGAAGAAGAAGAAGAAGAAGAAGAAGAAGAAGAAGAATTACTCCTGGCAGGCTCAGGGGACAATATAGGATGATAAGGATTGAACACTGGTTAAATGCGTGCAAGGCAAATGCCCTACCTGCTGTGCTATTGCTCTGGTCCTTAAAGATAACTTTAAAGAATAAATTTTGATGGATAAAAGCATTGCTCTAATCTGGGTATTTCCCTCTATCAACTATTTTATATTTGATGAGTTAGGTTCACTGATATTTAAAAAATAAATTCTCTGCCCCACCCACCCTTTAAGACCAGAAGAGGCAAAACAAGTGCAGCACAACTCATTAGGGGAGATATAACTCTAAAGTCATAGTAGTTTCTATCATTTAACACCGTGCTACATTCCCTGAGAGGGGCCGGGGTGATAACAGAGCAGTAGGACATTTGCCTTGCACGCTGCCAACCAGAGATAGACACTGGTTCAAACCCTGGCATCCCATATGGTTCCTCCATGCCTGCCAGGAGCGATTTCTGAGCATAGAGCCAGGAGGAACTCCTGAACACAGCCAGATGTAGGCCCCAAAACCAAACCAAACAACCCAACTCCCTAAGAAATGGTGCCTTTTATATTTAGCCAGCAATGATATAAGAGGATATATTTGTATATATCAGGGGTGGCGAACACGCGGCTCTCCGTGCCAAAATGAATGCGGCTCTTTGCCTCTTATCATGATTTTGTAGACTGTGGCTCTTTGCCAACTTTGGATTTTGTTCTGCTGTTTCTGAGGAGGGAGGGACCTCTGAGGAGAGATCTCTGAGCGTGGAGTTCCGTCTCCCATCCCTCGGAAACAACTGCCCCGAGTGGGGGACCCGTGTGGCACATGTTGGGTCACATCTGGCCTAACTTTAGTTCTGAGTGTGGAGGACGCAGCACACCCTCACCATCACTGCAGGATTTTGACCGTCACTCAAAATGGCAACATGCAATATGTGTTGAATAGATTATTGTTAAAATTAGATGCTTTTGTGTGTTTGTCTGTTTTGGCAGGTCACTGCGTGGTGTGGCTCTCTGTTTAACTCTCACAGTTTAAAATTTTGGCTCTTTGTGTCGAACTTGTTCGCCACCCCTGGTATATATAATAAGTTTAATATATATTATACATTATATGTAGCCAGTAACCGCCTAAGAAAATTTAAATATATATTAATATGTAATATGTAATAAATAATATATATTAGGATTTGTGAGAGAGAAAAAAGCATTTATTTCTTTGCCTGGAGTTGAAATGGAAAGTTGGCATTTTCCTTTCTTTAACTCTTGTTGGCTGAGCTCGTCGCCAGCTGCCCAAAGCCAGAACAATAGGTTCATTGCTAGTGGGTTGCTGCCTCCTAGTGGGCATATAATGCATATATCACTTGATATTTCAAGTGGGTTATATCACATGGTCGGTTACAAATCATTTTATAGCAAGCATTGCTTTGACTGTAACTAATAAATATCTCTGCCTTTTAAAAAATACAATCATAAATTTTTTAAATTGAATTTTGTGTGTTTTCTTGGGGCCACACCTGGCAATGTTTAGGGATTACTTCTGACTCCGAGCTCAGGAATCACTCCTGGTGGGGCTCAGGGGCCATATGGGATACTCGGGATCAAACTCAGGTAGGCAGAGTGCAAGGTAAGTGTCCTAGTCTTTGTACAATCACTCAGGAACTTTAATTTAAAAGTTTTGGTTTTGGGAGGCACATCCAGCATTGCTCAGGACTTACGCCTGGCTTTGAGCTCAGGGATCCCTCCTGAGTGGGCTCAGGAAACCATCTGGTGTAGAGAGAATTGAATCTGGTCAACCATGTGCAAGGTATATGTTCTACTACCTCTTCAGACCCTATATCATTTTGCATTAATAATAACAACAGCTTCATGATTTTATCAATAAAAAATAGCAATGTGAAAATTGGAATTCATTGCTTTTCCAGATTTGGGATGGTGGTAGAGGTAGGGACTTCCAAAATGTACATTTGCCCAGGGGACTAATTTGGAAATTCTTGGCCAACTGGCCAATGGTTATAGGTGAGGGCATGAGGACACCTGTTCTCTGGTGCTCAGAGGCCACCAGAACTACACTTTGCATAGCTCAGGGTACCTCACAGTGCTGGAGAGAGAACTGAGATTGGCTGTATATAAAGCACTCATCTTAACCCCTAGGCTATAGATCTCTCCAGACCCTTTAATTATTTTTTTAACTAATTCTTTCAAGTGACACAACTTAGCTGTGGTTTGCAATCCTCTAGAAATAAGAAGTCTCATAGAAAGTCACGTGATTGTGACAGTTTCCATCAACCCTTATCACACTATACAACAATATAAACCAGAGTATGTAAATTTCGAGGCAAATTTGGGATGGCAAATGGCTACCATGTAGTTATAGGTTTGGGTGACAAATAGAATAAAAAAGGGAAAGTATCTGGGCACACTTTACTACCAGATTCAGGATTTAGTAAACATTTTTTTTTTCCAGAAAGCAGTTTGTTCTTTGCATGACCCCCTCTGCATTTCCCAGTATAGTCCTGGTGGTTCTCTAGCCCTGACAGGCCTGAGAAGCATGACATCTTGTGACTGCCTAGTTCTGTGCAGTGAGTGGCATGAGGAAATCTTGGGGTCTTTTGAACACTGAAAACAACTCTGAAATATACTTTTGGGGCCATACCTGGAAACTGTCAAGGCTTACTCCTGGCTCTGCACTCAATGATCACTCTGGCAATCTCAGGGGACCATTTGGGTGATGGGATCAAACCCAGGTCATTGCATGCAAGACTAGTGCCTACCTGCTGTGCTATCACTCTAGCCCCAGTGCTGGAATACTTAATGTACAAAACCCTACCAATAATAGTTTTTGTTTGCTTCTTGTTATTGGTTTGGGGTCACACCAGGTGGTATTCAGGTATAGTTCCTGGCTCTATACTCAGAGATCACTCTCAGTGGTGCTTAGGGGACTATCTGTGATGCTAGGGGTTGGCTGCATTTAAGGAAAGAAACTACACAACTCAACTATCTCTCCAACTGTTATCCCCTGATAACAGTTCTGTAAACCATGGTGTCTGTTGGTCTATCTATTTAACTATCTGTGTATCTGTCTACCTCTCTGTCTACTTATCTACCTATCTACCTATCTACCTATCTATCTGTCTGTCTATCTATCTATCTATCTATCTATCTATCTATCTATCTATCTATCTATCTATCTATCTATCTATCTATCTATCTATCTATCTATTATCTATCTGCCTGTCTACCTATGTCTACCTACCTACCACCTGCCTCCCTCCCTTCTTCCCTATCTATCTACCTCCCTTCCTATCTATCTATCTATCTATCTATCTATCTATCTATCTATCTATCTATCTATCTATCTATCTATCTATCTATCTATCATCTAGTTTCAGGCCAGTTTTCTATATTGAGAAACACACACACTCACACATATAGACAATTTTTCTATCTTCCCACAGCCTGAATGTCTCTAAATTTCCTTCAATAATTTTTTTTTTATTTTTGGGCCACACCCAGCAGCACTCAGGAATTCCTCTTGGCTCTGCACTCAGAAATCGCTCCTGGCAGTCTCAGGAGACTATATGGGATGCTGGGAATCAAGCCCAGGTCCATCCTGGGTCAGTTGCTTGCAAGACAAATGCACTACAGCTGTGCTATCTCTCTGGCCCCATATTTTTTTAAACCAAATAAAACTGCACATGTGCTTTTGTTGCAGCAACTTCAGGAGACCCTCGCTGCTCCCTTTACCCAGAAGCTCCATAATGATTTTATTCACAGCCCCTGCCCCTGTTGGAGCCAGTCTGTGTTAGGGCCAAACTAGTCCACACTGCCTCATGTGACAATTCGCTGGAATGTTTGTGCTTCTCATTTTGGGTTGCCAAACTCACAAACAATGTCCTATTCATCTTGGGTGCCTCGGGACTCAGGGCCAAACACATGGCCACACTCCCCAAATATAGCAAACTTTCTCTGCTGATAAAATAGCCAGACTGATGAGGGGACAGCACGAAAACTACCTACTGGAACTCTTGGAGCTGCTTAGAAACACGTTCAGAGAACTTTCATGCACCGAGGTGAGGGAAGGTCCAGTTGAAGGACCATGAACTAGCTTTGGTCCCCTCAAGAAGGTTTGGTTTTGGAGTAATTGCAAAATGGACATTTACCCAGGGGACCCATCTGGAAATTCTTGACAACTGGCCAATGACTCAAAGCGAGGGGATGAGAACACATGTTCTCTGGTGCTCAGACCACCAGAAGGCTTTGCTCTGAGAGTGATTGGAGAATGCCTCCAATAAGAAATAGAAACTGACAAATGTCCCCTCCCCACCCTCTTCACATAGGAATGATCCAAGGAAGAACATGGCCCCGGGGAGAAGAGTTGTGGCATCATTGAGACAACTGTGTCCATAGATTCATCCTTGAGGGCTTTTTGAGAGGAAGACTCAGGCTAGCTGCAATGTCAGGAGGGGATGGGATGGGATGGCAGTGTCCTGAGATGTGAGGCTGATACTACCAGGCAGTTTGAGGGGAGTGAAGAAGCTACATGAGCACTTAAAAATGATTATAGTCTTCTAAAATAACTGATGTGGAGCTGGAATAATAGAACAATGTGTAGGGCATTTGCCTTGCATGTGGCTAACCTGGGTTCAATCCTCAGCATCTCATATGGTCTGCCATGCATCACCAGGAGTAAGTCCTGAGTGCAGAGCCAGGAGGAACACCCTGAGCATCACTAGCTGTGACTCCTCAAACAAAACAAAACAAATAAAAAAGGTGTTGGGTGATGGAATGCAATGTAGTAAAGGGAGATGCCTAAATCACCACCAATCCCAGCATATAGGTAGGAGAAGGGCAGAGATGAAAATAAATTGGGGTGTGTGGGGAGAGTGGTCTAGCTTTGTATCCAAACCACAGACTCAAGAACACTGAAAATAGAAGCTGCAATAATCCAACTGTAACATGTGCCAGTTAAGTAAAGTGACAGTCTTGGGGGACAGGAGGGAGCATGGGAGCACTGGTGAAGGGAGGCAGACATTGCAGCAGGAACATTATATGTCCAAAACTCAAGGGTTTTTTTTTTAATAAAGGAGATGCCAGGAGACAAATTTCTGGAAAATATACAAGAGTGAATGGCAGCCTGGTACAATGAGATACTCTTTTAAATCCCTCTTCTCCCTAAACCCCAATATCTGAATAGCTTTATTGTGTTGCTGGATACGTTTTAAACATCAGCCCTTGACTCAGAGCTGGGGAGATGGTACAGTGGGGGGAAGGTCAGTGCCCTACAGTGCATAGGGATGCTGAGGAACAATTCTAGTGGGTCTTGGTCAATGAAATCAGCAGTGGAAGCATTGCTAGGTTGTGGGCATCTAAAATCATGACTTCTGGAGTGATAGCACAGTGGGTAGGACTTTGCCTTGCATGCAGCCACTCTGGGTTTGATCTCTGGCAACCCATCTGGCCGCCTAAGCCTTCCAGGAATGATATCTTAGTGCAAGGCCAGGAGTAACCAATGAGCACAGTCAGTGTGGACCTTAAAAACCAAAAACCAAACAAAAAATCATGACTTCTTACTGACACACCAACTCCACTCATTATAGCCAGAGCATAGCAGAAGTGCTGGAGGTAGCTCACCACACTGAGCTCATGTGTAGGCAGGAGACGGTGGTTCAATTCCCTGTGTGGTTCAGTCATCTGAGCACTGCAGGAGGAATCCCTGGGTGCAGAGATGGGAATGACTCCTGACCCTGCTGGCAATGACCCTGCTGTGGAAAAAAGAAATCTAGTATTTTCTTTCTGTGCTGGTGGGACTCCAGTTATTTGCCCCCACCCTTTGTTACGCACACCCCCTCTCCCTCCCCAACTCTTGCTCAGTTTTACCTGGTGTGTTTGCAGGTGTCCCCAGAAATGCTTTTCAGGTGCTTATGTCCAGAGATATGACAGCTGTTATGTCAGAGATCAAAGTTTGAAACTTTTAAGGTGTCTAACAGAAGCCTATGAAATGCCAGGAAATGAAATATCACATGGGCCTTTTGGGTCTAGGTGGTGTTTAGAATGATGGCATGAGGGAGTGCAAAATTTAAAGGGAGGGATGTTTAGGTCATCCTTGGTCCAGAATCTAGGGAGGAGTGTAAAATCATCCCACACATCATACCTCCAACCCCAGGTAAACAAATCTAAAGCAGGGTCTCACATGAAATAATCTAGGCTGAGGATGAAACATGTATAGTCTGGCAATCTTCTATCTTTTATATCAAGCCAGTTGCGTGCCAGGACTGTTTTTATTGAGTACAGAGACCACCCCCAAGTGGAGCAGTAAGGACATAGTAAGGGCAGATAGCTCAGGCTATACTGAGCCTGTCCCATCCAGGTTTACATATAAGGCAATCTTCATTTTGGGTGAAACCAAGCTGTAAAGAAAAAGACACAAAGAAACTGGGGATGATCTTTGTTTTGGGTAAAATAAGGTGTAACCTAACAGAGGAGAAGGAAAGAAATAGAATAAAGGGAAAGGGAAAAGACAGATGAGAAGTAATGGGGACAGGAGTCAAGGGACTCAGGTACATGGGTGATATTAAAGAATAAAAGATCCATATGTCCAAATAACCCAGTCAACAGCATCGAAATCATGAGACCCAAACTTTAACAACCAACCTTATAAAGGTGTTAGCACAGTGAGTAGGGCATTTGCCTTGCATGTGTATAATACCAGGTTTAATACCAGCACTTAGAATGGTTCCCCAAGTACCAACAGGAGTGATTCTTGAGTGCAGGAAGACCCCCTGAGCATCACTGGTATGTACTCCAAACAAAACAAAACAAAACAAATAAAAAGATCCTTGTGAAGATGACAGGTTGAGGGTAAAGGGGTATGGGAGGAAACCAGAGAACATTGGTGAAGGGAAGTTGAATCTTGTGGTGGGTTTGGTGATGGGACATTGAATGTTTAAAACTCAACTATGAGTAACTTTGAAGTCATGGTACATGAATATAACAAAAACAAACCCAGAAGACTTTGGACTCTCATCCTAGGAACAAACGAGCGCACAGATAAAAGCCTGGACCTTGCCTCCTTGGCACACAGCCCTCCTGATCAAGGTTACCATCTTGATAAGGTCTTTCTGCAACCGGAGGCCAAACAGAACTCACATGCACCACACACAACAGAGAGTATGCCCAGCTCCACCACCAGCTGGCCTGAGGTTACCCCCACCTGAAGGGGAAGGAGGCTCCAGAGAGCACCAGGATTGTCTGTGCTTGGTATTGGGGCAGCTTTCATTCTTTTTTTTTTTTTTTTTGTGTGGTTTTTGGGTCACACCCGGCAGTGCTCAGGGGTTATTCCTGGCTCCAGGCTCAGAAATTGCTCCTGGCAGGCACGGGAGACCATATGGGACGCTGGGATTCGAACCGATGACCTCTTGCATGAAAGGCAAACGCCTTACCTCCATGCTATCTCTCCAGCCCCCAGCTTTCATTCTTGTAGAATGAATAAGTATACCAAGCATTCAGATGTTTACCATGCAAATTCTCACTGATTTTTCTGTTATAAATCAATTCAACTATCTACAAGACTGTGGGAATTGGCATTTCCATTTGTTTTCAAGATAGCACAAAGTCAGCCACCACCTTTTCTGGGGAAGATTTTTTTATTTTATTTTATTACTATCTTTAATAAATAAATTATTTAATTTAATCACCATGAGATACACAGTTGCAATGTTGTTCATTATTGAGTTTCCAAAACCCTTCACCAGTGCACATTTCCTGCCTCCAATGTCCTCAGTTTCCCTTATGCCACCTCCATGCAACTCTCATCTGTCTCTGAAACCAATCATCATCATCATCATCATCATCATCATCATCATCTTCTTCTTCTTCTTCTTCTTCCTCCTCCTCCTCCTCCTCCTCCTCTTATCTTCTTCTTCCTCTCCCTCCTTCTCCTCCTCTTCCTCCTCCTCCTCTCAATCTTTCTTCTTCCCCACCCTCTAGATACTGCTACCACCTTTTGGGTCCATCTCTTGTCAGATGGGTTCTGTGGGTTTTGCCCTTCAATCACTGGCCAGTCACCTATTTGTTGAGTGACATCATTACTCAAAAATTCACTTCACCCTGTCTGGGATGGGGGTGTCAGGGCTCCATAAAAAACAAACCAAACCTCAATTCCAACCAAAAAAAAATCTAATCCTGGCTACCTGGGTACCACATTCAACCAAGGAGATATAGAATGAACTACCCCAACATCTACTAGGAAAATCCAACACAGAGCAGACAGGTTTACCTGACAGGTGATTTGGAGCAATATTCTAATCCGACTGGAGTTCACAGGCTATTTATAATGTCTACCCTGGGCGCAGAGCTCACTGTGTCATCCTGGGATGCCCTGCTCCAGCTTGGACTGGAAAAAGCGAGATCCCCTTTCAAAGTCTGGATCAAGTGTCACCTCCTTTACTTCCATGTGCCATTCTGAGAATTCCTTTCTTGCTCGCTGCTTCATGCATGGATCATTATAGCATTCATTGCAATTGCTTATACATCATTAAGACATCGGATAAGTCAGTGAATCAAAGGATAAACACCAGGTTTCCATGATGTAACTCAGTTCAGAACTTAATTCTCTCAAGGCTTCAGTCATTTTTTTTATCTATCAAATGAGGACAAAGTAGTATGGATCATCTGGGAATTAGATGAATTAATATATGAAATGTAGGATTGCATGCAGTAGCCACTCAAAGAGTAACAGCTATTTTTATTCTTAGTGTCATGTTATTTTATTTTATCTGGTTTGGGGGCCATGCCCAGCAGTGCTCAGGGGTTACTCCTGACTGAGCTCAGTAATCATTACAGGTGGGGTGCAGAAGACTACACAGGATGCTGGGAATAGAACCTGGCTCAGCCGCATGCAAGGCACGTACCCTACCTACTGTACTTCTGCCCCTATTGCCCCTGTCAATCAATTTTAGTGTTATTGCCTCATATTTGTGCCGTATGGGAAGATGAAGTGTGTCTGGAGAGCAGAGAATAATCAGATCTCTCTTTGCATCCCCCAAATGTTCCAGGACTTTTGTTTTTGTTTTGGGGCCACACCTAGTGGTGTTCAGGGTTTACTCCTGGCTTTGCATTCAGAAATTGCTCCTGGCAGGCTTGGTGGGGGAGGAACCATATAAGATGCCAGGAATCTAACCTGGGTCTGTCCCAGGTTAGCTGCATGCTAGGCAAACGCCCTACCGCTGTGCTATCTCTCTGGCCTTGTTTCAGGACTTCTGAAACTTTTTTTTAATTTTATTTTATTGAAACAACTGTGATCAACAGAATCCTTCCGAGTTGAATTTGAGATATACAATAAGTTAGGGCCCTTCCCACTACCAGTTTCAACCTCCCTCCACCAATGGACCAGAGTGCATCCTATCCTGTCACCTTTGTCCCCTGACCTGCCAGTGTAACAGACCCCTTTGAGTTTAGATTGTTCAAGTTTAGGCCCCTTGATTCTATTTTCTGAAAGTTTTCCTATTTGGAACATTTTTCACCCAAGAAATGCCATATGGATGAACACTGCCAGAAACACCTTAGTAAATGATGGAGCTGATTTTGAATCAATTTTTGGTAGTTGTGTGTTCAGAAAATGTTCACTGCTGCCCAATCTTTTGTGATTCCACCCCTCCCATTCAGTTATATGATTCCATATGAAGTCACAACTCAGGTTTTCAAAGCTGGGGTCTAGACCCAGGATCTATAGATATTTATTGAGGTGCACATACCTGACATATATAAGGTACCCCCATTCACAAGGTCCAGTGACACCGCTGCCCTCCTAACTTCATCATATCACTGTGGAGTCCCAACTGTCCCCCCATTACAGAGGAGGAAGCTGTCTAAACGGCCATCAGTGGCATCTCTAACTCCAGTCAGAAATTCAGGGTCTTCAGGATTGGTGGGAAAGAGGTGGAAGATGCCAGGAGCTCTGCAAAGCTTTCTCTCCTGGCCAGCCCACAACCTGGATTCCTCCCTCTTCTTTCTTCCCACCCCAAATCTCAGCCAATCCAGAAAGAATAGCTGGCACATAGGATGAGGACTCGCTGCCCAGTGCTCATCCAGGGAGGTGTGTGGGCAGGAGAGAGCTGTCAGTACAAGATATCTTCAGCGGTGACCGTGGCCTCCTCAACTTTGGTCTGGATCTCTGGCAGGGGGATCAGGCTGATGGCCACCACCACCAAATTCACTGCGTGGGCCGAGGCGCTGGCCACGCAGATCCAGAAGGACTCCTGGTACTCCTCCTCCACCACCACGAAGCGGAACAAGCGTTCCTGGAAGTTGGCAATCCGCTCAGTCAAGTCGTGGTATTTCACTGCTGCCATGAAGCTACCAATGGCCAGAGCCACGACACCACCTGGAACCCAGAAGTTGAAACATGGTCTCTCTCAGCTCCTGTTTGCTGCCTTGGTGACTGGATACAAGGGGGGTATTTGGGGCATAGGAAGGAACTCGGGTTGGGTTTCAACGCTCCTTGTTGGAGATGTGAGTTGCATGTGGATATATAATTTTTATTTTGCTTTGATTTGCTTTTGTTTGTTTTGCTTTTGGACCACACCCAGCGGTGCTCAGAGGTTATTGGCTCTGTGCTCAGAAATTACTCATGGCAAGGTCAGGGAACCATATGCGATGCTCGGGATTGAATCTAGGTCAGTGCATGCAAGGCAAATGCCTTACCTGTTGTGATATCACTCCTATATACTTATGTTAAATACTTATGTTTATATATACACACTGTCAACGCAGATTTTAGTGGTGTGGGGTACTACTGCTGTTCGGAAAACTTGGAAGGACACTTAAATAGAAGATGTTTTCTGACCAATTGCTTCAAACTTTGACTTTTGGGCCTCTCCCCTTTTCCAACTGTTTTAATTTCAATTAATATAGAAAATGTTATTGTGCTCTTGGGGTCATGGTTCTGGGTTGGATATTCAGTGTCAAGGTCTTCTAAGCACCACTGGATGTATAATAGTCCCCAGCACAATTAAGGGAAGGCCCCACAAAACCAAACACTATTTTAATGCTTTAAAATACAAATATGTCAGGGTCTGAATGAAAGTATAGCTTATAGTGATATAGTATAGGGTGGTTGCTTTGTATGTGTCCAACCCAGGTTCCATACCCAGCATTCCATATGGACCGCTGATCACCAGCCGGTATAATTATTGAGCACAGAGCCAAAAGGAACCCTTGAGCATCACCGGGTGTGGCTAAATCCCTCTCACCCCCAATCTAGGTTGAGAACTCCATTTCTTTTTTTTTTTTTTTTTTGGTGTGGCAACCATGAGCCACATGGTTGGTGGTGTTCAGGGGTTACTCGCAGGTACTACTTGGGGAACCATGCCAGTGCCAGGATTGAAGTGGAGTTGGCTGCATGCAAGGCCTTAACCAGTGTGCTATCTCTCTGGCTCCAAAATACTTATGTTTATTTTTTGGCTTTACGGCCACACATGGTGGTGCTCAGAGTTTAATACCTGGCTATACGCCAGAGACTTCTCTTGGCGGGGCTCAAGGAACTATATGGGGTGCCAGAGATCAATCTTGGGTCAGCTGCATGCAAGGTAAGTGCCCTACCTGCTGTACTATTGCTTCGGTCCATACACTTTTTTTTTTATCTGACAACCACTTATGAGGATTTAAGGGAGATAAGCAAGGCATCTATAGTCAAGATAAGGGTGAGCCTCAAATACAGTAAATTCACCAGGAGGCCTACAATCTGCAAGTAGGACAAACTCAAGATATCTTATTATTCATGTTATCCATTATAACATAATTCATATTATATTAGTATACATTCTAGAACAGCAGCACCTGGTTTTAAACTTTATATTTATCTTTGTAGAGTAAGGAAAGGAAAGGGTATTATTGACCTATATCTTCTGAAACAATACTCATTTCTTAGGAGTTTGCTTCTTTCATGATGGATGATGTTTGTTAGTACCAATTTGGCAATTTCTTTTTACATTTTAAGACATTTTTGGGAATGACTTTGGATCAATACAGTAAACTAAACACATCTATACACATTATAATATCATTTATCTATCTATTCACCACCCACCTATCTATCTATCTATCTATCTATCTATCTATCTATCTATCTATCTATCTATCTATCTATCTATCTATCTATCTATCTATCTATCTATCTATCTATCTAATCATCTATATATCTCTGTCTGTCTATCATCCAACTATCTAGTTTTTGGCCCATACCCAGTTGTGTTCAGGGATCATGCCTAGCAGTGCTTAGGGGTGGTTCTGGATATTGAACCTGGGTCAAGTGCTTGCAAGGTAAGTACCTGACTTTCTCTAATATCTCTCCAGCCTTTTGTTCTTTTTTTTTTCCCCACAGAGATACTAGAACTTTTTAGTAAAGAAATTTATGTCTATCAGTAAAGGTTTTAGATCAGGTAAGTAAAGGCAGAGATGGGAAATGTTTGTTCCCTCTTCCTTTCCACCTTCTACTTCTTTGGAACTTATTTCATAATGGTCAGAGCATGATTTTCCTGTCTTGGGTAGGGAGGCCTTTCTTACCTGCAAGAACATTCCAGAGGCAAATGCCCCCAGGGCCGTTGACTGCACTGTAGGGAACCTGGATCATGTTGAGGATGGCAAAGCCCATACTGACCAGAGCCAAGGCCAAGGCCAAGAAGAGGAGCATCAGAATTGTCACATGAAGGCCTGTGTTCAACTCCTTTACTAGGTGTGGAAAGACTGGGGAGAAAAGACAGAGGAATCAGAACTCAGTTTAAATTTATGAAGCCCTGTGAACTCAACTTTTCAAAGTTTTAACAAAGAAACACAAAGACCAGGCAATAATGTGAGATTTTCAAGACATTCTAAGATAAATTAATAACCTCCAGATTTTCTTATTTGACCAATAAATTCTCCTTCTTAGAGATTGCTTGCAAATTGAAATGCACCTATGTTGGTCGTTTAAATTGCATTATCTCAGGGCAAGAGAGATGCTGGTATGGGAGTTAGAACCTTGCTTTGCAAGGGATCAACTTGGCTGGATTTCTAATAGCACATATGGTCCTCTGAACACAAAGTCCAGAGCAAGACCTCAACACAGTCCTGTATGGACCAAAAACAAACACAAAATAAAGTTACATGATCTCACATCTCTAGAGTCTGGAATGAATTGACGGCCAGATGTCACAGGAGTCTTTTTAGAAAAGGAGACTGGCAAGAAAGCAGGCAAAGAAGGTTGATTGAAAAACTCTAATCTGGGCTAAAGGGTTGTCTTTATGAAGTCAGAGTGAAGGTTTGGGGCATGGCTCTGCATTGTATGGCAAGAAAAGTCAGAGAAAAGCCTCCATCTAATATCCCAAGATCTTGGTTCAAAACCCAGCATTATCCATTTGCTACTAGTATGATGGGCGCCTTTAAGAATAGGCAGAAAATACAGGGCTGAAATGCAGGGCCTTATGACAGGCATAGACTTTTGCTAAAAGGCAGACTAGAGAATTAAATGTTAACCATTAAGATTTAAGGGCAACAAACACAGAGCTATAAAAGCAGGCAGCCTTGAGAATTAAAAGTAAACATTTAAGATTCAAGGCTTAAGGGCTACCAAACAGCAAGCCATGATCAAAGCAGGTAGCCTCGAGAATTAAATGAAAACATTTAGAAACGAAGAAGGCACAAGACTTTGGTCCTGGGAAACTAAGTCTAGTCTATAAGGTCCACTTATCTGTAGCTCCCACCTGCTGGAGATAGGTTCCATTATCAGTACATCCCAGACCTGATGGAGACAGAGCTCATATCTGCACATTCCTTCTCACCTGCCAATGGGTCCTGTGATTTGTCCTGTTCAATATATCTACCTCTTATTGACATATTAATGAGTGGAACTGTGCCCACAAAAATGTATTTAAGCCGGGCCTTGAGTATCAATAAACAGAATTGGGTTCAGTCTTGGCTGAAATCCTTTTCCCACTTTTGTCTGTTTGTCTGTCTGCCTTTGTGTCTTTGTGTTTGCGTCTCCCTCCAAGAAAGAATAACCACATCTTAACTGGTGTCCCTGCAGGAAGGGCACCCACACTACTATAAATAGGATCTTCCAAATTCTGCCTTTGGTACCCATCTTAGAGATCGTTGTGTGGATCACAGGAACTATGCATGGATTTAAAAAAAAAAGGGGGGGGGTGTCACACCTGGCAGTGCTCAGGAGTTACTCCTGACTCTATGCTCAGAAATTGTTCCTGGCAGGGTTGGGGGACCATATGGGATGCCGGGATTCGAACCACAGTCCTTCTGGATGCAAGGCAAATGCCTTACCTCCATGCTATCTCTCCAGCCACACCATGAGTGGATTTTAACTGCAGCCACTTGGCAGGTACAGAAGCCATGGGAGAAGCATCATCATGGATCCCTCATAATGACTCAGCAAGGTACAAGAGTTTTTTCCATAGATATAAGAGACACTATTTTATCACATAGATTTGTCTGAAATATTCATTTGCTTTGTCGGGGCCCAGGACTCAGCTTTCCAGTCCCATCTTCTTGCCTGAACCCCTTTCCTGCTGGATCCCCCATGTCTCCACCTACCACTCTTCATTCAAAGAAGTTTGGTATCTCTGACTGGCTTCCTCTCAGCTGCCCTTTCCATTGAGAAGTTTCCATACTCACCACTCAGGCCTGCTTCCTGCCTTCTGATGTTCCTTTCCACATCTGTATTTTCCATTTATCTCAGCCACATCAGAAACTTTACCCTCCAAAACGATCCTCTCCAAAAGATTTTTCCTCTTTTGATATCTCTCCCCTTTGCTTCCCTACTATTTCAGTGCCTTTCAGCCTTTGCTTTTCAAGCTCTCAGTTTTCTTTCACTGAACTGTTATGATGGGGAGATAGCACCAGTGGGTAGGGTGCTTGCTATGCACGTGGCCAATTGGGGTACAATTTCTGGCACCCATTATAGTCCCCTAAGCAAGTATCATCAGGAGTTATCCTTGAACACAGAACAAGGAGTAAACTCTAAGCACAGCCAAGTGTGGCCAAAAAAAAAAAAGGGAATCAATGACTTGTTATCCATTATGGTAATATCTCCCCTCTTGCTCATTCAAGTTGGGAAATTAATCCATACAATCTCCTAAAGCAATTTTACAACATGTTTCAAAATGATTTGTTGGAAAAATCACTCACAAAAACTTATCAATTTGATATTTGTTATAGTCATGGAAATTCATGGAAAAATCAAATATGAATGAATCCACAGTAGTCTGCTTTAAAAAACTCAGTAACAACCAAATAATTTGAAAACCCTCAAATTACATTCATACAAGAATCTATCTCCTGGCTTGATTTATTAAAAACTTGATAATAGATCTTAATGAACATATAAAGATAATGGAAAAGAAAAAACTTGGGGCATAAGGGTAAATGGGGAAGATGAGCATAATCTTTCATTTTTATGGTAGGAGGTTTATTAATGTTATTAAATGAAATAATTTATTAGAAGGGCTGAATTTGGGCATGGAGTGTAGCACAGTGGTAGGGTGTTTACCTTGCACACAGCCAATTCAGGAAGGACTCAGGTTTGATCCCCAGCATCCCATATGGTCCCCTAAGCCTGCCAGGAGGGGTTTCTGAGTCAGAGCTAAGAGTAACTCCTGAGCACCCCTGGGTGTGGCCCCAAAACCAATAAACAAACAAACAAACTAATAGAAGGGCTGAATTTTAGTCACATTCCCCTCATCCACATCCCACCCCTCCTAGTTAAGTGAGCTCTTGTTCTTTTTCACCTAAGTCACTATTTAAAAATTGATCTAGTAGGCATTCTGATATATGAGTTCCTTTTTTTAGACTTTTAATTATTATTAATGATTTTTTAAAAAATATTAGGCACATGTAGGTAAAAATATTTTATCTATTGATGCTCTGATCCCCAAATCTTTCTCAGAACAATGTCAATCTTTCTCCTTCTACCTTAAAGGGCTGCCGAGAATGAGAATCATATGTCTGGCATCTTGTAAGTGAATTATTTGATATAAATGACTTCTTGGTACTTATTCAAACAATGCTTTTGAGAACCTACAGAGTGACAGATGCTGTTGACCAGGAAACATAGTTGACCATGGGAAATTTCCACTTTATTTATATATTTTTGGGGCCACACTCAGCAGTGCTCAGGGCTTATTCCTGACTTTGTGCTCAGGAATCACGCTTGGCTATGCTTGGGAACTGTTTGCAACGCCAAGAACTGAAGCAGGGTCAGCCACATGCAAAGTGAGCATCTTATGTGATCACCTTACTATCTCTGACACGCCCTTCTTTTCTTTTTTAAGTTTTGGGTCACACCTGGTGGTATTCAGGGGTTACTCCTGGCAATGCTCAGGGAACTATATGGGATACCGAGAATAGAACCTGGGTCTGTCCCATGCAAGGCAAGTACCTTACCCAGTGTACTATTACTCCAAACCCCATTATTTCTTTATATATATATATGTATATATATCTATTTATGTGTGTGTGTGTGTTTTCTCAGCTTTCTTTATTTTCAATAGAGCTGCTTTGCCAATATCTCCAGAGCAATTCAGTTACTGGATAAATAGAAATAGTCTAAGATGTCTTTTCTTCTTGAATAGACTTAACAATTATATATCTTTTTCAGGCAGATCATTGATGCCCATTGGGACTATTGCATTTGTCTGCCTTCCAACTTTATGTCTTTATGCATTTAATGAGATGTTCTCCCTGGCCAGGTTTCTGGAAACCACAGTTCTCAAGTACAGAAAGGAAGAAATGGATCAACTTTCTGTTCCTCTGCACTCTCTGATGTGGATGATTTCCTTGGACACTGTTCACCCAGCGTCCTTATTGCCCAGTTGCAATGCCAACACTTGGGCTCTCTTCCCAGCCATAACTGCTCTGGGACCATACCCAGAGCCAGCAGCTCACGTTCTGGAAGGCAGTCCAGAGCTAGGGTCCATTTCTCCTTGACAGCCAACCTCCAATTTGGGCTTCATGGTGTCAGAGATATCATGCAGCGGGCAAGGCCCTTCCTTTGCATACTGTCAACCTGAGTTAAGATGCCTGGCACCCATGTGGTCCCCTGGGTCTTGCCAGGAGTGATCCCTGAGTACAGAGCCAGGAGGAAGCCTGAGAACTGAAGGGTGTTGTGCCCTCCACAACAAAACAAAATTTAAAACCAAAAAAACCAAATTGGGACTCGAACCTGAGGAGTATAGTTTCTGAGCTCAGACCAATAGTTTCTGAGTTGTCTGATTTTTCTCAGACTCTGTATCTTTAAAAGAAACAGTTATGGGAGGAAGCCAGCTGGACTGGCTGCAAATACCCTGTCACATGCAGGGCAGAGGCTGTGCTGCCTTCTGGCTGGGTGACATCAGACCAGTCCTGTGAGTCCTTCCAAGCCACAGTTGTAGTTCTCTACAAAATGAGCATCAAAGTCATTTCTTCATTAGAAATGGTTTAGATGGTTTGGGAGGCTGTGCAATGCCTGATACATGCTAGCAGCCAATATTTCCTTAATTCTCATGGGTCAGGGTTAACTGCAAGGCTAAACAAATATCCCCTTCAAAGATTTCTCTCAGCCTTAACCAGGAAAAAAAGGCTCTCAGGGGTGCTGAATGAGGAACCACCCCATCCAATGACAGTAATTGTTAGCCTTGTGTTTTAAACTGTGCAGGCAGATTCCCCGGTGAGAAATAAGCTCATAGACACACACGGAAACCCAAGTATTTTCAAGCAACTCCCCCCATGTATATATATACTCACTTGTGAATTGGGACTGGCGTCCCCCGAGCCCACATTGCCGCACCTTGCACCCTCTGAAGAGCCCATAGTAAATGTCCCCGATGAATTTGACCAGCTCCGGATCTGTGGCATTGACCAGGTCTACTCCTGTCTGACAAAGGATCTTACCACTCAGCCAGTGGGGGACCACCAGGGCCACAATGATCAGGACGAAGGAGGAGAAGCTGAGGAGGGATGCCAGCCCATACCACATCTTTTTGAACCATCCAGGCATTCTACTGGGTGCAGCTCACCACCCGGAGCCCAAGTTGCAGCAGATGCAGGGATCCTGGACATGTTTCAGATGGGCAGCAATTCTCAGCTCATCCAAACACAACATTTCCATCTGGCCAGCACTCGGACCCTGGTCCTCGCTATGAGCCAGCCTCTGCTGTCTGTGTTTACTACACCACGCCCGGAAGTCTCCACTGAAGCTTCTTGGCCCAATGAGTGTAGAGGAGTGTGTTACTGAAGGGAGTAATTCTATCTCTCTTACTGCACTAAGGTTTCAGCAGGGCTTTTAATTGTCCCATGGTTCAAGTGTTTTAATAACCCTGGTGGGACTTCCTTACCACCAGGAAGTCAGGAACAAGCAAAATCGGATAGATCTGACACAAACTGTTTCCCCTTCCAAAATGCACCTGGTAGAAAGGAAACAAAAAATGGAATGATAGAGCATTGACTATTGCCAACAAGGAATGGACGTTGCATTTCTACTATGTGCCCACACATTTCTTTCTCTGAAATGTCACCACTGTCAAAATCACCGAATTGGTCATTCTTACCAACAAATGACCTCTGTTTGCTAGACTTTGAATTGAAATGTAGAAACAAGGGTTTCTATGTAGCCTGAATTTACTACCAAATCAGTCCACTTACGTTTTTTTCTCCTTCTTCCCTGCTTTTTGTATCCCTGAAATGGAGGAGGGGGGTTCTTTTTTTCAACAGATTGGCAAATAATCACCTTACTGGGTAATTTTTGTTTGTTTGTTTGTTTTTGGGGGGGCTACACCTGTGACATTCAGGGGTTACTCCTGCCTATGCACTCAGAAATTGCTCCTGGCTTGGGGAACCATATGGGATGCCGAGAGATCTAATCGTGGTCCATCCTAGGTCAGCCACGTGCAAGGCAAATGCCTTACTGCTGCACCACCGCTCCAGTCCCTTTGCTGGGGAATTTTATCTCTTCCAGTAGTGAAGATGGATCTGGGCATTAGGAATAAATTATTTCCTAATTTCTATCCTATCATGTATAGTGGCACTTTTTATTTGTCATTTGCTCTGCTGTTGGATGTCAACTTAGTGTCCTGTGATACTGGTGAGAGCCAGTATCAAAAGTCAATAGCTTTGGGGAATGCATTTGGGCAGGAGCACAAAATGTGGGCCCAGAAAGAGTCCCTATTTTGGGCACAGAAGGCTTAGAGGTGTTCTGATGCAGCTGTGTAAGCCAAGGAAAGTTCAGGAATCTCCCCTGGAAAAGGGCAAAGGGACATTATGTGGAAATGTCTGGTTCCTTCTGTGTAACCCAGATTCCCTCTGCACAATGAAAATAAAGAAAATGTCTCAGAACACTTAGGCTGGGGTCCTCCAAGCACACAAAATGTTATCAGAAGATGCATATCCCTAGCGCTGCTGCAAGACTGGTGGGCAGGGCTTTTAGTTTTCTAGACTTTTCCTCATGAGAAAACTAGTGCCAGCACATCACAAAGAACAAGATAAACAGTGTTGGCGGGGATGTGGGGAGAAAGGAACTCTCATTCACTGCTGGTGGGAATGCTGTCTAGTCCCGCCTTCATGGAAAAAATATGGAGATTCCTCAAAAACCTGGAAATTGAGCTCCCATAGGATCCAGCTCTACCACTCCTAGAGATATACCCTAGGAAACCAAAAAATGCAATACAAAAATCCCTTCCTCACACCTATATTCATTGCAGTGCTACTTACAATAGCCAGACTCTAGAAACAATCAAGATACCCTTCAATAGATGAATGGCTAAAGAAACTGTGGTACATATACACAATGGAATATTATGCAGCATTCAGGAGAGATAAAGTCATGAAATTTTCCTTTACGTGAATGTACATGGAATCTATTATGCTAAGTAAAATAAGTCAGAGGGAGAGAGATAGACGCAGAATAGTCTCATTCATTGATGGGTTTTAATAAAAATAAAAGACATTATTATAATAATGCCCAAAGACAATAGAGATGAGGGCTGGAAGGACTGACTCATGGTCTGAAGCTCACCACAAAGAGTGATGAGTGCAGTTAGAGAGATGGCTATACTAGCTATCATGACAATGTTAATGAGCGAGAATGCCTGTCTCAAATACAGGCGGGGAGTGGGTGAGAAGGTATTGGTGGTAGGAAGGTTGCACTGGTGAAGGGGGGATGTTCTTTTTATGACTGAAACCCAACTACAATTATGTTTGAAATCAAGGTGCTTAAATAAAGATATTATTATTATTAAAAAAGAAAACTAGTGCCAGTGCAGAGCTGGTATTGAGTTCTTTGAAACACATCAGCTCATCTTCACCCAATAGCCTTGTTGCAATAGTGTGTTTTTTCTGTTGATAAACTCACACAAGTCTTAGGAAAGGGCATGGCATACAGATCTATGACCTATAATCTTAGAACAATTCGGCCTGTCCTGAGAAGGAAAACGAGTGCTCTTTTTTGGTTTGTTTGTTTTTGTTTTGGGGCCACACCTGGCAGTGCTCAGGGTTTACTCCTGGCTCTAAAAGAGTGCCCTTTGAATCATAGATCTATCCCCAAATGATAGAACTGTGTCAACTTTTGGTGTTTGGAGAAAGAAGCAGTTGATTTTAAAACACTTTCATGGGAAAAGACCGATTTCCACAAAGTTCTTACTAGATCAAAATTATTTTGAGGGACAGAATTCAAATTCTAATTCTTGAACTGGAGAAAACACAGTGGTTAAGACGCATGCCTCACAGGTGCATAAACTGGTAATACATAACCTATAAAATCTTGCTGGGGGGCATGACTATGGAGATCCCCAAGTCTCGCTGTGTGTGAGTATGTAATGCTGGGGCTCCCTGAGTTCGAGCACTGTAAAATTTGAGCAGCTTAATTTCAGACCCTCTCCTTGATCCTCTGTTCTGGTTTGTAGAGTACCCAAACACCCTTCTCCAACTTCTTTTTTTTTGGAGGGCACATCTGGCGGCGCTCTGAGGTTACTCCTGGCTCTGCACGCAGAAATTGCTCCTGGCAGGCTCAGAGGACCATATGGGATACCAGAGATTGAACTTAAGTCTATCCCGGTCGGCAGTATGTAAGGCAAACAAATGCGCTTCCACTGTGCTATCATTTTGGCTCCAATCTTTCTCCAACTTCTGAAACTTGTGAGTGACTGAGCCCTGCATACCAATTTCCTACTCTGGCCAAAGAAAAAAATCTAGTAGTTTTTGCCAAGCAACGTGCGGTAGAGAGAGGGCACTTGTACAGGGTACCTACTGCATAGAGCTGAAAAGATGAGAAGGACTACTGACTGATGGTCAAATAGACCATTTTACTAGGGGGCAGGATCTGTTTATATAGGTAGTGAGTGAATTGAAGAATATGTAATATGAAGATTACCAGGAAATCTGGAAGGAACATGAAATACTTAAAAGGGAACAAAACTATGGATATTTGCCTCCTTCAAGGAGACAACACCCAGGCCGGATGCTTGCATAAGAAGCAATCTTCTCCCTCTGCACACCGATGTTCATTGCAGTTCTATTTACAGTAGCTGCAATCTGGAAACTACCTGGATGCCTGCCAATAAATAAGTGGCTAAAGAAACTGTGGTACATATATATACACAATGGAATACTATGCAGTCGTCAGGAAAAATGAAGTCATGAAATTTTCCTCTACATGGATGGACATGGAAATTATTATGTTGAGTGAAATGAGACAGAGGGTGAGAGATAGATGCAGAATAGTCTCACATATCTTGGGTTTTAAGAAAAATAAATGACATTATTGTAATAAAGCCCACAGACAATAAAGATGAGGGCTGGAAGGACTGGCCCATGATATGAAGCTTACCACAAAAAGTGATGAGTACAGTTAGAAAAATAACTATCCTGACACAAACACTAACAACTATCATGACTTTGGATTGGAGCTGACACTGATCTTAAAACCCTCCCAAGTATCTAACATTGCTTCATCTTTACTACTCTTGTATGTAAAAGCTGTTCTGAATATTTTTTTTTCCTTTTCCAATAACACTATAAAAATTCTCGGTTCATGTATCAAGTAACCAGTATAGCTATCCGTAATCTATTTTTTCCAATTGGTCATTTGGAACTGGACAATATTCACACCCTGAACTTGGAACCTCAGTGAATCTCTTACCAAACAAACCCAATACAAATATTGTTTTTCTAATCTTTATATTTTTTGCACTTTAGTTTCTTTGTATGTATTTTTTTAATTTTTATTGAGACCATTGTGAATGCCAAATCTTTTACAGTTATATTTCAGGCACATAGTGACAGTGAATTAGGGCCATCCCCACCACCAAGGTTGACCTCCCTCCATCAATTTCTAGCCTTCATCCATCCACCCTTTGCCCCTGGGACTTCTAGAGTCACAGGCCCCTTTAGGTGTCTAGCTTGTTGTCGTTTGGGTCTCTTGATTTAATTGTCACTGACTTTGGGTTGGGTTTTTAGGTCTGATCATTTTTTTAAAATATATAAATCTTTATGCACCATGGTTCCAAGCTTGGTTGTAGTTGGGGTTCAGTTGTAAACAGGACACCCCCTATCACCAGTGCAACTTTTTGATTTGGATCCACCCAGTGCTCCCGAGAGAGCAAGCTGCTTCTTTCTGACTGTGTGAGCCTGGCCGGTCTGTCCCTGGCTGTCCATCCTGCAGGCCCGGGGGTGCCCGTCCCCAGGTGCTCGCTAGGGAGCAGCAACGGGCGCGGCGTGGGCTGGGCGGGCCGGCGCGGGGCCCCTCTTGGGCGTGCGGGGCGGGTCGGGGCGGGCTGTTGGTCCATGCTCGCGGCCCGGGAGCCGCAGTCCCCCCGGGCGGAGTTGGGGTGCAGTGCGGGATGGCGGCGCGGGCGGGCGAGGCGCGGCGGGTGCTGGTGTACGGCGGGCGGGGCGCGCTGGGCTCCCGCTGCGTGCAGGCCTTCCGGGCGCGCAACTGGGTGAGGGTGAAGTCGCAAATTTGGGGGGTGTGTGTGGGTGTGGGGGGGTGTTTTGGGTGTGTATGTGTTTGGGGGTGCTTTGGGGTGTGTTTTGGGATGCTTTGGGCATGTGTTTGGGGTGCTTTGGGGGTGTGTGTTTGGGGGTGTGTGTTTGGGGGTGTGTTTAGGGGTGCTTTTGGGTGTGTTTGGGGGTGTTTTGCGTGTGTGTTTGGGGGTGCTTTTGGGTGTGTGTTTGGGGGTGCTGAGCGTGGCTTTCTGGGGACCCGCAGCTCCCCGTGCGCCCCTAGGCAGGGCCTGGACTCCTGCGAGGGTTTGGGGCTTGATTTATTTGCTTATATATTTATGCATGTCTTAATTTGTATTTTATTTATCTATTATTTATTTATTTATTTATTTCCCCGGAGAGTTTTCCAGAATTTATTGATTGATTGATTGATTGATTTATTCCCCCGGAGAGTTTTCCAGAATTTATTGATTGATTGATTGATTGATTGATTCCCCCGGAGAGTTTTCCAGAAGTCGCCTGCACCAAGGGAGTTAGGCCTAGGCTCCTGAAAGGGTTTGGGTTTTGATTTGTTTACTTATATATCTATGAATGTATTTATTATGTATGTATGTATGTATGTATGTATGTATGTATGTATGTGTTTATTTATTCCCCCGGAGAGTTTTCCAGAATTCACCTGCACTGACGGAGCGAGGCCTGGGCTCCTACAACGGTTTGGGTTTTGATTTATTTACTTATTTACTTTATTTATAAGAGTTTGGGTTTTGATTTATTTACTTATTTACTTTATTTATAAGGGTTTGGGTTTTGATTTATTTACTTATTTACTTCATTCATTCATTCATTCATTCACTCATTCATTCATTCATTCCCCCAGAGCGTTTTCTAGACGGAAGGCAGAGGCGCAGGAGCGAGGGTCTGCAATGGGCTTCCTTGCTGGACGCCCCTGACCCTCCTTTCCCCCTCTAGCAAAATGGGGTTCTTGCTCCTGTTTTTTTTTTTTTTTGTGCTCAACCTGGATACAACCTATGTGTTCAGTGAAGGGGGTCCATGGGGACTTGGCACTTGCAAAGTCTGACCCAGTTTCAGAGGGGGCTTTTAGGACAGCACCATGCCCTTTCCATTAGCTCCTTTTAAAAAGAAATAATAAAGCATATTATAATTTATTTTACTAAGATCTTGCAGTTAAAATTCATAGATTACAGTGACAAGTCAATGCTGAGAAAGTATTTTTAAAACGAGACAATACTGTAATATTTTATATGCATCTTTATTGAGGTGTAAAATTACTTGCATTTTCATTCTAATTTTATTTGCTTAATATGTATATATATTTTAAATTGGGACTTTTATTTTGATCCCCTTTTTTATTTGGACTTTTATTTTGGACCCCTTTTTTTTTACTTTTACTGTGGACCCCTTCTTTATTTGGACTTTATCCCCCCCCTACCCCTCTTTTTGGGAGGTTTTACCTGACTGTGCTCATAGGAGGACCTGGGGACCAAACCCCAGAAAGTCAGGTGCCAGGTCAGCCCCGTGTTCTCCAGAGTCTGTTGGCTTTTTGTTTTGCAAAGTGGGGCTCAAGTGAGATCAGCTATCAGGGCCCCCAGCTGGCCCAAGCCCTGGACCTGGTGCCCAGCTGGCATTGCAGGGGGGCAGGAAGTGGGGGAGAAGCTGCTCTGAGCCTCCTGCCTGCAGCTGCCGCTGCTCAAAGTTCAATGGGGGCCTTTAGGATCATAGCAACATGGTGAGGGGACAGGGTTTATTTTTTTTCCAGGTCAGCATCCCAGAACTCCATCCCTCCCCCTACCTTCCTGCCATCCCGTGTCCCCTGACCCAGAACATGGTGATTTGTGGCTCTTCTCTCAAGGACCTGACCTGTACGCTCTTCTCACGAATGTTCATGTTTTCAATGCTTGAAGTGTTTTTTAAACAATTTATTTATTTTCTCCTTTTTTAGTGAAGCACTTTGCATCATTACATTATCAAAGTTTTTGTTACTCCTTATTATTAGTCAGCACCTGTAAACTTTATTCTAAGTTCACCAATGAAAGTGTGACTTACCTTTCTGTGGACCCCATTTTCTTACTTATATCCCAACCCCTCCTGGTCCCCTTTCTTCCTTACCTCTGGTTACAGTTATGGATCTTAGATCATTTATTTATTTACTTATTTATTTTCTTGGGGGCCCTACCTGACTGCATTCAGAGATTATTGTTGGCTCTGCACTCATAAATCACTCCTGGCCGGCTTTGGGGGGGGGGCGCCCATATGGGATGCTGGGGATCGTATCTGGGTGGGCCACATGCAAGGCAAATGCCCTACCCTCTATGCTATTGCTCGGCCTCCTAAGTGTTTATTTATATTTATTTCTTTTGGACAAGGCTGGGTGTGGTCCAAACACAAAAACTGGGAAAACTGAAAACAAAGAGCACAGCTAAACTGTATGTAACTGTCTCCAGGGACATCAGACAAAGCATGGTTGCTTCTAGAACTCCCTGGAGGGAGACCAGGAAAGTCAGTCAAAGGTCACCCTGATTCCCACATTCTGCCAAGTCAGACTTGGCCCCTACTGGCCCTGGGGGGTGGAGGTGCCCAGTCCAGGGGACAAACACAGCTTTCTAATAGGCTATAGTAGATACTAACGGGACCACTGGATCAAAGTTGGGACAGGGCAGCTCCTCTTTTTCATAGTTGATAAATGGTCCTAGCAGAGACCCTAGTAATCCACCAAATTACTGGCCAAAAAGAAACACGTAGGGGGTCTGGAGCAATAGCACAGGTGGTAGTACGTTTGTTTGCCTTGCAAGTGGCCAATTGGGTTTGATTCCCGGCTTCCCAATTGATCCCCAGAGTCCACCAGGAGTTAATTTTGGGGCACAGAGCCAGGAGTAAACCTTGAACGTTGGGTATGCTCACCCCACCCCCATAAAAAAAAAAACACCCTCTCTGCGCTGGAACTATAGTCCAGCAGGAAGGGCATTTGCCTTGCATGAAGTCAATCTGGGTTTGATTCTTTGCATCCCTTACGATTCCCTGAGTTCTGCCAGGGGTGATCCCTGAGCACAGAGCCAGGAGTAAGCCCTGAGCATTTCTGGGTATGATCCAAAAACTGAAGAAAATAAAAAGAATGTGTTGTGGCTTGTGAAAACTCACTCCCACAGTTTCATTCCTCTTAACATCCATTTTTCGGGGCTGGAGAGATAGCACAGCAGTAGGGCATTTGCTTTGCATGCGACCACCTGGGAGGGACCCAGTTCGATTCCCAGCATCCTATATGGTACTTCTAGCCTGCCAGGGGTGATTTCTGATTGCAGAGCCAGGAGTAACCCCTGAGAGCTGCTGGGTGTGGCCCAAAAACCAATCAATCAATCAATAAACCAAGTTCAAAAAAAATCCATTTTTCATTTGCACTAACATCCTTGCTTCATTCCTGCTAATCTCTGTGTCATTCTGACTCCAGTGTTATAAGTTTGAATGGGGCCTGCCTCGATCTTTCTCCTGCTCCTTTTCTTGCTTCCTTTTTCTGGAATAACAATACTCTGTGGTCCAGACCTGCAGAGGCTGAAATACTCGGTCTCCGGCTCCTTGATGTGTTTTCATGGCTCCCTTCTGAGTCTGGTTTCTGGGTATGGAGCTTTGAAGACTTCTCAGTGTCTTGGCTCTTGTCTAAAATGCTTTCTCCTCCTCTCCAGTGGGTGGCTAGCATCGACGTGGTGGAGAATGAAGAGGCCAGTGCAAGTGTCGTGGTGAAAATGACCGACTCGTTCACGGAACAGGCAGACCAGGTGACTCACATCTAACCCCCTTAGTTCCCCGGTCCCGAACCCTGCAGTCCTCCCGCTGCAGGGATCTTTTCTCTTAGTATTTACCCAGTGAGGAAAGTTTGGGGAAAAAATCCCCTAAAGCCCTCAAAACAGGACGAGGTGAATAACCTATAACCCATTTTTGGTTTTCTGTTGCTCCTCTTGGGCTCATTTTCTTTCTTGACTTTTCCCTGCGCACCGTGTGGTACTGATTTGACAAGTAGAGATTATCCCGTGTTTTATATTTGATGCCTCCCCGAATAACTTAACATTTATTTTAATATTTCTAATTTTAACACCATGATCTAGCAAGTTGTTTATAGTATATTCGTTTCAGGCATGAAATGTTCCAGTACCAACCCCACCATCACCGGTGTGACCTTCCCTTCACCAGTGTCCCCAATCTCCCACCTACCACCATAACCAGCCTCCCTGCAGGCACAACTTCCCATTGCTTCTTACAATTCAAAGGCAAATGGAATGAGAAAAACTTAGGGACCAGAGTGGTAGCACAGCGGTAGGGCGTTGGCCTTACACACAACAAACACTGGATGGACCTGGGTTCGATCCCCGGCATCCCATATGGTTCCCCGAGCCTGCAAGGAGCAATATCTGAGCACAGAACCAGGAGTAACCCCTGAGTGCCTGGATACTATCCAGGAGCCCCACAGTCCCTGAACACCAAGTGTAAAGAAACAAAGTTTAACTTGTGTTGACATACATTTCCTTTTTCATTTATGAATTGTGCATGATTTTTAAAAACTTATTGTAGTTCATGTGTTTGCATGGTATTGACATTTTATGCTCATGTTATGACTTTATCTCAGCATCATATAATGCTCAGGATGTCCCACCTACTGCCTTACTTTTAGTAGTTTCTTATTTTCTGCTCTAGTTTAGGCAACATTTTCTCCCCCCTGTATTATTTTGGGACATACCTGGAGGAGCTTAGGACTTCCTTTAAGCTTTGCATCCAGAAATCACTCCTGGTGGAGCTTGAGGGGCCATATATAGTACCAGGGATTAATAATTCATCCTAGCAGTTTTCTACTCTTTTTTTAAAAAAATGTTTTTGGGTAACACCCTGCAGTTCTTAGAGCTTACTCGTGGCTCTGCACTCAGGGATTACTTGGGACCATCTAGGGATGTTGACGATAGAACACCAACAAGGTTGGCCTTGTGCAAGGCAGTCTCTCTACCCACTCCAGCCTGGCATTTTTCTCTTTTTCCTTTTGGGAGAGGGAAATGTCTCCTAGGCCTTCAGTTCTTCTTTAGCTGTTTAGATAATCTAATTTATACCTGCCAGATGATCAGGAGTGAACCCAATTGAATTTTGTGGGGGTGGAGCTCATATACACATACGGAGATGGAGGAAGGAAAAACACACAGATTTATATCCCACCTTGAGAAATGGAGCCAGCTGGAAGCCTCTGCAGGAGAGACAAGACAGCCCTCTATTATGGGATGCTCGCCCTGTGCAGTTAATGTTGGCACTATCAGTGTGATGGGGGTAGAAACTTGCTTTGGCGTTGACCTAACTCTGGCTAAGATGCTTAATTTTCAGCATTTTCTGGAGAGCTAACATCTGACCCAGGGATTAAGGTTTTTTTTTTTTTGTTTGTTTGTTTTTTAAATTTTTTATTTCTTTTGTTTTTGTTTTGGGGCCATCCCTGGAGGTGCTCTAGGCTTACTCCTGGCTCTGCACTCAAAATCTCTCCTGGCAGGTTCCGGGGACCATGTGGGGTGCTGGGGATTGAACCAGTTTGGCTGCCTGCAAGGCCGTACCCTCCCCACTGCACTATTGCTCCAGTGCCTCAAGCACATCTTGCATTCCCTGTGAGTTAATTATTATCAGTTGACATTTTAAGGTCTCCCATTCTTCCTCACATCTCACCTACTTCTTCACTGGACAGAACAACTCAACAGATGGTTTTTGCTTAATGAAGAGGAAACTTAATCTCCAAACACTTCAAGTTGGTACCCTGGGCAGGATGTGTACTGACAGTGAAGGGTGGAGGTTAGAGTGACTCAGTTTCTCCAATGAACAGGGCAGAGAGCACAGTTTAAAGGGGAGGATTCTTGTTGATTTTGTTGTTGTTTTTTGTTTTGTTTACTGTTGATGGTGGTGCTTAGTTGGTTGGGTGATCTGATGATTGAGTGTCTGGGTCTGCTGTTTGATGCTTCTCAGACTCCTCGGCATGCTCCATAGGGCTAAATCTGGTAGCTTGGGAGTTGGGGTGCATGGGTCTTCGAGCTGAAACGGGCCTTGGGCATGTGAGGAAGGTGCCCTAATCCCTAACCTCATCCCTTTAACCCCAACACAATGAAACATTTTAATCAGCAGAAGCAGAGAATTCAAATAAAACTCCCAGGCCCGCCATTTTTGACATTTTATTCAATTTCATTGCTATTTATTTTTTGAGCACAAGGGGTGCTCAAGACTTTCTCCTGGCTCTGTGCTGAGAGGTCATTCCTGGTAGGGTTTGGGAAACAGATGGGGATCTGGGGATTGAATCTGAGCAGCTGGCCATGTGCAAGACAAGTGTCTTCCCTGCTGTACCATCTCTTTGGTCCTTTAATATCTCTTTAAAAATAAAAATAAAGGGGCTGGAGCGATAGCACAGCGCATGCAAGCAGACAATCTGGGATGGTCCTGGGTTTGATCCCTGGCATCCCATATGGTTCCCTGAGCCTGCCAGGAGCAATTTCTGAGCATTGAGCTAGGAATAAACCCTGAGCACTGCGCTGGGTGTGGCCCCAAAACAAAAAACAAAACAAAACAAAAAAAGACGTTCTTTTGGGGGTTGTAGTTAGCAACTCTGCCTTGCGTTCTGGGGACTGAACCGACTAGCACTTTTGCATGTGCTGCATCCTAAACTTGGGCTGAACTGTAGACAGATAGGCAGATTGGGCGTTTGCCTTGCATGCGGCCCATCAAGATTTCAACCCTGGTGAGCTGAGCTGAACACTGCAAGGAATGATTTCCGAGTGCAGATCCTGGAATAAACCCTGAGCACCACTGGGTATGATCTCCTAAATATAAGAAAAATTAGTGGGGTTATAGCCGGATATCAGTAAAGGCTCAGCTTGTGGGGTTCACCTGCATCTCTGCCCCTTCTGTTCCAGGTGACAGCTGAGGTGGGCAAGCTCCTGGGAGAAGAGAAGGTGGATGCCATCCTGTGTGTGGCTGGAGGCTGGGCCGGCGGAAATGCCAAGTCCAAATGTGAGTCTTTCTCCACTTTTCTCCTTTCTCTTGCTCTATGCTCCAAGCAACAGACACAGACCTTGGTGGTGCACATGTCTTGCCAGCCACGGTCTTGCAGTCGCCTCCTGGTAACTCTGGGAGGTGGGGAGTGGGTGTCAGCATCCTGATTAACAGGTAAGAGAGAGTCAGGGGTCAGGGTCATGTCTTTGGTACCACGTGGACCCCCGAGTACGATGAGGGTCCACTATCTCTTCACAGCCCTCATTTCTTTTTTGGGGAAGGCTACACCCAGCAATGGTGTATGGGATGCTGGGGATTGAACCCGGGTTGGCTTTGTGCATAGTGAGTGCCTTATCCATTGTACTATCACTCTGGCTCCAAATGCTGTGTGACAATCCTCATTTCTGGGCTAAAATGTCAACAGTTGAACAAGGAAGGAGGAGGAGACTCCTGGTCGCTTAGCATGGATTCAAACCCATGCATAGCCCATAGGCTTCCTTTGCCTATCTGTCTGTCTGGACATAACCAGGAGTGCTCTGGACATAACTCCTGCCTCTGCACTTAGGGATTACTCTTGCTGGGGCTCTGTTTGGGACCCTATGGGGTACTGGGATTCGAACCAGATCCTGATGTGTGCCAGGCCAGAGTCTTACCCCTTGTCCCCCCCCTCTTTCTCTCTTTCTCTCTCTCTCTCCCCCCTCTTACTCGCTCAGCTCTCTTTAAGAACTGTGACTTGATGTGGAAGCAGAGCATCTGGACATCCACCATCTCCAGCCACTTGGCCACCAAGCATCTCAAGGACGGAGGCCTCCTGACCTTGGCTGGAGCCAAGGCTGCCCTAGATGGGACCCCTGGTGAGTCTGCATGGCCCCTGTGGGACATGGACTTTGTCCTATCTCCCTGGCCAGCTGCCATTTTCCATTTGTGCGGCCAGCAAAACCCCGGAAGTAGTTTTGCATATGGGGGGCTTAGCTGTATCTTTGGGGTCTGAGGCGAAAGTTGATTGGTCCCCCTTCCTAGTGCCTGATCAGTGTGGGTCAGTGTGACCATCTGGCTTCTCTGCCCACGAAGGAACACTGTTAGGGTAGACGGGTCTGGCCTCCCTGCTGTGTTTCCCCAAAGGGAAGTGGCATGGATGAAAGAAACAGATTCTTTACCTGTTTGTGTAGACTTGCTTGTTTTCTGGCCAATTCTCTACAGTTCCCTTTATCATCGAACAGGGATGAGGGCCGCAGAGATAGTATAGTGGATAGGTCCCTAACTTGAACATGGCTGACCTGATTCCTGGCATCCTTGATGTTCCCCTAAGCCCTGCTAGGAATCAGCCCTGAGAATGCCTGGATGTGACCCCCAAACAAGCAGGTAGACAAATCAGACACAGTGACAGTGACTCTTCTGTGGTGAGGCACTGGGAATTGTGCTCTGAACCAAGTGCCCAGTGTGGGGGATTAAACCCACGACCTTGGACATGGAAGGCCCCCGTGCCCACCTTGAGCTGCTTCCCTGGCCTTGAAGTGCAGATTTTTTTCCTGTTCTTCTACACATGAGCCCCTGACTCACAGAATGCTGGGTTCTAGAGCGTGAGCCATTGGGCTTGTTGCCTGCTGGTTTCTAATTTCCCTGCTCTGTTTGAATGGAATGAAAAAACTCTCCTGGGGAAGTGAGTGAGGCTGATAGGCCTGGGGCTCCATGAATGAGCTGCCCAGGCCAGTTCCTTTGAATCAGCGAAATGGGTTTGATACTTCGGCCCACAGCACAGAAGGAGGAGCCAGATAAGCCTGGAATGAGGATTTATTTTAGTTTTTAGTTTTTGCTCCTGGCTCTGCACTCAGATATCACTCCTGGCAGGCTTGGGGGACCAGATAGGATGCCGGGGATTGAACCTGGATTGGCCGCTGCAAGGCAAACACTCTCCCCCTGGTCATCGCTCTGCTCCCAGCTCAGGTTTTTTTCTGGGCAGTTTTTCTGAGTGCTTGGTTGTACTATGACCCAGAACCACCCAGAAATGCTGTTTGCTTGTTTATGCTTTTGGATCACTCTTAGTGGCCTCAGAAATTGTTCTTGGCATGTTTGGGGGACCATGTGGGATGCTGGGAATCGAACCTGGGTCAGTCCAGGGTCGGCCGCATGCAAGGCAAACGCCCTATCACTGTGCTATCTCTCTGGACCCTACTGTTTATTTTTTATTTATTTATCTACTTTATTTTGTTTTTTTTGGGGGGGGAGGGTCTCACCTGGTGGTGCTCAGGGATTACTTCTGGCTCTGCTCTCAGAAGTCACTCCTGGCAGGCTCAAGAGACCATATGGGATGCCAGGAGTCGAACCCAGGTCCATCCTGGGGTCAGCTGCATGCAAGACAAATGCCCTACCACTGTGCTATTGCTTTGGTCCCTTAACTGCTATTTAAATTGTTTCCTGCCAGCCTGCGAAGAAGCAATAGTGGGTGCTGGCAAAGTGAGGCCCTGGCAGCAAGCAACCCTTCATTTTGAGGGCTACGATACAGGCAGTTGGGGAGCCTCTCTGGGGGGTAGGTTGCTATGGATAGGAGAGGGCCACCCACTTCCTGTCATGCTGTCACGGCTGGGGGGGGTGGCATGTTTGTTTCTGCCCTAATCACTTAGGGGTCAAGGGTGACAATCGGATGAATATGTTTTTATATTGGGGGTATCACATTAATGCATTTCCCCAAATAAATGCAGGTCCACCTCCCATAGTGGAGCCAGAGTTCATTCAGCCCTTTTCCTCCCCCTCCGACAGGGATGATCGGCTACGGCATGGCCAAGGGCGCCGTGCACCAACTGTGCCAGAGCCTGGCAGGGACCAACAGCGGGATGCCAGCCGGCGCCGCTGCCATAGCTCTGCTCCCGTGAGTGCAGCCACCTCCTTGGCTCAGGGTGCCCTCTGCTCCCTTTTCATCCTCTTCCTCATTTTTTTTCCCCCTCTGTGCAACCCTCTTTCCCCCCTTCTTAGATTATTTATTTGCGGGGGAAGGAGGGGTCATACACAGCAGTGCTCAGGTCTTACTCTTGGCTCTGCGCTCAGGGATCACTCTAGGTGAGGCTTTAGGGACCATATGGGATGCCGGAAATGGAACCCGGGTCCTTGTATGCAAGACAAGCACCTTCCCCAGCCCTGCCCTCTGCTGACTCTTGACAGTTGTTGGTGTTTCTGGTCTTAATATCCCTCAAGTCATAGGAGACCATACTGGGGAGAGAATGGGGGTCTCTGGGGGCAGCCCCAAGGAGCAGTTGCTTCGGAGTAGAAAGATCCACCTGGGGTTGGGGCCTGTCCTATTCTTAACTCTTCGCACCTGCTTCCATGGCTGTCTTGAATTATTTCCCCGAATGTTCTAGAACTCCAGGCTTTCCTTGCCTCATTGCTGGCTTTCTCCCATGTTTAAAGGAATGGTATTATCACACTTGAAAAATCTTAGCGTGCATGTAGCAAATATTTCACTTTCACTAAAACCATCTTTGAGATTGGCTGGAAGTGGGGAGTGGGCCTGGCAGGGGCAGGTAGTAATTTTTAATTTTTTTTGAGGGGGTGGGAAGCACTTTCAGTTTTTACTAATTTATTTGACCCCACCTATTGTTCTGCTGGGCCTCTGTTCAGCTTTGTTTCGGGATTGCTAGTGGTGATGTTTGGGATACCATGTGGTGCCAGGGCTCCAACTAGGATCTCCTGCATGCAGTGTGCAAAGCATGGCTTGACCTGCTTTCACCCCCAACCTGCCCCCAAAAGGGACTCTTGAAAATCAAAGGTGAATGACTCTTCATTCCATCTGCAAGACGGGAGGGACCTGGTCACTTCGAGGATCTTTGCTTCCCAGTCCCTCAGATATGTCCTCGTTGGTGCCATTTCTTGTAAATGGGGAGGTCCCCCTAATGCTCTTGCTTGGTCCCTTAAAACCCACAGAGTTACCCTGGATACCCCCATGAACCGAAAGTCCATGCCTGAGGCTGACTTCAGCTCCTGGACCCCCTTGGAGTTTCTAGTGGAGTAAGTATCAAACATCACCTGGCTGACCTTCCTGTGCCCCCTCTTCTCCCTGAGTTTGATCTACTTCCTGTTCCCCATCTACTTCCTGTCTCCTTCCACTTCCTTTTCCTCATCTGTTTCCTCTTTCCCATCTACTTCATGCCTCTCAATCCTCTTCCTGTTCTTCATCTACTTCCTGCTCGATCTACTTCCTGTTCCTCACCAGCTTCCTATCCCCGTCTTCTTCCTATTGCCCATCACCTTCCACTTCCTGTTCTCCATCACTGTCCTATCTCATTATCTTCTTGCCCACTCATCTGATTTCTGTTCCCCCTCTGCTTCCTCTAACCTTCAAATCTATCTCTCTCCTCTTCCCCTTTCATCTCCTCTCTCCTCCTTTTCCCTCTTTCCTTTCCCCTCTCTCCTTTCTCTCTTCCGTCTCCTTCTCTCTTCCCCTTCTCTCTCTTCTCTTTCTTCCTCCCTATCTTTTTCCCTTATCTCTCTTTCTTCCCTCTCTCTCCTTTCTTTCTCTCCTCTACCTCTCCTCTCTCTCTCTCTCTCTCTCTCTCTCTCTCATTTGATATGGCAGGGATCTGACCTCCCTTCTCCCCCAACCCTCTCTTCTGAGAACATTTACTGCTACCCGCCTTGGCCTCAGTGTTTTGTCTGTGTGGGATTCATCTTATCTGTGAGAAGGAAGGAGTGCATATGGTCTCCTGTGCCAGGCAGCTGGTACAGTCCATGGAGAGGCCCATGATTCTATAAATTAAGCTCACCTCCTGGTAATGTCATGATCTTAGCTAATGAGGGAGGGGGACTGGTTGAGGAGAACATCTGATCTGAACTCATGCTGAGCCCAGCCCCCGGAAAGCATCCTGTGCTCCCAGCATGTCAGCCAACCCTTAAGAATTTGAGCTTGGAGTTTGCCTGGATTGCAGGACCCCAGACCCCTGCATGGAAGCGCCTGCCCAAGACCCAGTGTGGGACACCATGAATGAGATGCCATCCCTGCCCACCCCAGTAGGTGGCGACCTCATCACTGTGTTGGCAGCTTGTATGAGCATTTTGATTTTTGATTTTTGTCTGTGGGTCAGCCCTGACAGTGTTAGGGCTTACTCTGTTCTCAGGAATCAAACCTGATTGACTGCTGCAAAACAAGTACCTTAACTTGCTCAGGCCCCTGAGCTGTGTCACTTTTGGGGACCTCTTGCCTGAGATCAGATCTCATTTAAGTAGAAAGATTGAGGGATTGTTATGCTCAGAAAAAGTATTTAAGCTGGCATTTGACTCTCTGGGCAAGTCTGTGACAAAATTGCTGTCATCGTTAATTTATGGCCCGGAGACAGGAGAGCTAGGGTGGGTCTGAGTAACTTATCTGGGGTCACACAGTAGAGCCAGGACCAAACTCCAGCATGATGGGGCAGCATCCTCTATGCCAGCTTTCAGTTCTGCCCTGGCTGAATGTCATGCTTCATGCTGGCACTGCAACAAAAGAAAAGGCCGAAATTGTGCAAGAAGTCAGACTTTTGGAACCATGTTCACATCTGCATGGATTTTTTTCCTTACCCCTTCTACTTTTTTATGTCCCATGATCTACCAAGCTGTTTCTAATGCAGTCATTCCAGGCATTAAATGGCCCACCACCAAGCCCATCACCAGTGTGACCCGTGTGTCCCCAGATTCTCAACCACCACCCTAGCTAGCCTGCCCCCTCGCAGGCACAAATTTACTTCAGCTCATTCATTACAACTCAAAGGCAAATGGAACAATCAAAGCTTAGATTAACATGGGTCCGTTTGAAATGATTGTTCTTTCTCTCCTTGGTCATACTAAAGTCAGTGTGTAAGAATCGGTGGGACTGGGGCCAGAGTGGTAGCACAGCGGTAGGGCGTTTGCCTTACACATAGCTGACCCAAGATGGATGCAGGTTTGATCCCTGGTATCCCATATGGTCCCCCAAGCCAGGAGCAATTTCTGAGCACAGAACCAGGAGTAACCCCCGAGTGTCACCAGGTGTGGCCCAAAATATAAGCAAACAAAAGAAAACAAAGCAAAACCAAAGAAGAATCGACTGGGCTGTGAGCTTCTGTGCTACTGTTTGGGCTGACTGAGCTTGGGTGATTTCTATGGAACCTTCCCATCAGATTTCCTGGGTTACTACTGGGCTGCCACTACTAGAACATACTGAGGGTCTGGAGCCAAGCACAGTGGTAGGGTATTTACCTTGCACATGACTAATCCAGGATGGACTGTGGTTTGACCCCCAGCCTCCCATATGGTCCCTCAAGTCAGGAGCCATTTTTGACTGCACAGCCAGGAGTAACCCCTGAGTGTCACCAGGTGTGGCTCAAAAACAAACAAACAAAAAAATACTTAGGCTTGGCGTGGCCATGTGTGGTTGTGCGGTCCAGGATTTATAGATTGGAAGCAAATGGGGTGGCTTGGAAGTTTGAAAGGATTAAGTCACTGGGCCAGGCTGTTTCTGTTGGAGGGTGTAGGGAGGGCGGGGTGTTGGGCTGGTGTTGGTGTTAATTCATGCAGAAAGGGGAATCTGTTTGATCTCCTGAGATCATAGATCTCATTCGATCTGAGAATGCCACAGAGAGAGTAGACTGGACTAGGCTCCCTGGGGGGAAGTATTGGCACCATTCTTTCCTTATGGAGCTTAATGGAGGAACTGGGCTGTCTGTCTTTCTGATGGGATGATGGCAGTGTGTGTGTGGGGATGAGGGGATGGTGAGGGAGATCTGAACTGTTTTAAACTGCACTATTTTGGGGTGAGGAGATGCTCAGGGGTTACTCCTGGCTATGCACTCAGAAGTCACTTCTGGCTTGGGGGACCATATGGGATGCCAGGGGATCGAACCACGGTCTGTCCTAGGCTAGCATGGGCAAGGCAGATGCCTTACTCCTTGCGCCACTACTCCAGCCCCTGAGATATTTTGTTTTTAATCTTTGGTGCTATCTTAGTAAAATTCACCTTTTTCTATTGGGGTGCTCTTTTTTTTTTGTTTTGTTTTTTGGTTTTTGGGCCACACCCGGTGATGCTCAGGGGCTACTCCTGGCTATGCGCTCAAAAATTGTTCCTGGCTTGGGGAACCATATGGGATGCTGGGATTGAACCCATGTCTGTCCTGGTCAGCTACGTGCAAGGCAAATGCCCTACTACTTGCATCACCACTTCGGCCCCTCTTTTTGGAGTGTTCTTAGAGGTTTCCATGCCTTCAAGCAGGGACCCTCATATCTGCACTTGACTTTTTTAGTTTCTTTTGGGTTTTGGGTCACACCTGTCAGTGCTCAGCGGTTACTCCTGGCTCTACACTCAGAAATCGTTCCTGTCAGGCTCAGGGGACATTCTGGGATTATGGGATTTGAACCACTGTCCTTCTGCATGCAAGGCAAACACCCTACCTCCATGCTATCTCTCTGGCCCCACTGACATATTTTGATAATTCTGTTTTTATCTTATTTCCATTGCTTAGCACAGTCTAGGTGCTCCATATCACTAAAATGAAAAAAAAAATGTATTTCTTCTCTTTCTTACATTTCTAGGGTAGTAACATAACAAAGTATGTAGTTTGATGCAGAGGGCTCACTCATAGAAGAAAATAACTCAAACCTTTTGTGATCCCTTAAAAATCAAAGCATGACATTATGAAGGACCTGAATACAGGAATGAAACGATTTCTTGGCATATCCTGTGGCCCAGATTTCAGACTAAGGAGCCCAGATCATGTTCCTGAGACCTTTTCACAGCTGTTGTGCCCCCACATGCCCGTCAGTCCCCCAGCCACAGATGCATAGCTATAAATAAACATCTGCCCCATGTTTTGCTTTCAAAAGGCCAAGCTTCTCTTTCTTCATTCTAGAACCTTCCATGACTGGATCACAGAGAAAAACCGGCCCAGCTCGGGAAGCCTGATCCAGGTGGTCACCTCGGAGGGAAAGACAGAGCTGACCCCAGCATACTTTTGAGCTCTGCATTCTTTGAGAGTCCTGCTGGAAGAGTGACCCATGTGGCCGCAGCTGTCCCCTTGATTCTCATGGCCCTGTTCTTGGTCCCAGATTTCTCAGCTGTGTCGTGTGTGTGTGTGTGTGTGTGTGTGTGTGTGTGTGTGTGTGTGTGTGTGTGTGTATGTGTGTGTGTGTAATAAAAGATGTGACAGGGGTGGCTGGAGTGATAACACAGTGATAGGGCATTTGCATGTGGCTGACCTGGTATAAACCCCGGTTCTATCCCCGGCATCCCATATAGTTCCCTGAGCCTGCCAGGAGTGATTTCTGATCGCAGAGCCAGGAGTAACCCCTGAGCACTGCCAAGTGTGGTCCAAAAACAAAAACAAAGAAAAACAAAAAGATTTGAGAGGTAGTGGTGGAACAGCTGCCCCGTCCTGTGCATCCAGTTAGTCCCTGAGAGTTTCGAAGGCCTCTGCTGAATAGGCTTCGAGGTTGTTACCCATCCTTGCCCGTCACCCCGAGATGATTCGCATCAGGAACATGTGGGTACCCGAGTCCCTTTTGAATGTTTCTGTCTTAGTTTCTGCGGCCCCAAGTTAAGCCTTAATCCTTCCTCTGTGCTGTGAGCCACATCCCCTGGGCCCTGCTGCATCTTTGTGCAGTTGCCAAGTGTGCAACCAACCACGTGCAGGTTTTCTTTTAATAAATGCACTTTGTTTCTGGCTTCGTCTTCTTTCATCAAACGGCCTCTTCCAGGCTCCTGCGTTCCAGCTCCCGTCCCTTGAGAAAATTCTGAAAGAAATTCATTGCACACAGGGACAAAGCTCCATGTCTTTGGGGCTCCCCAGGAACTAGGGGTGATGGAGGCCCCTTGACATGACTTAAATCTTGTGCCAATGAAGAGTTGGTGGAAGGAACCTATATGAGAAAGGGTTGCTTCCAGATTTTTTCTGTCACATGGCTACCCCAGAAAGGGGGTGCATCCAGAGGCATCTACATGGGCAGTTTCCTATGAAGCTTCAGCAGCTCCCCCAAAGACAAGTCCCCCGGGAGCCTCCAGGGCATTCTGGAGAGGGAATGCTTCCTGGCTTCAGCCAACCTGCACCATGTCGGGCTGTTTCCTGCATCAACCAGGACTCAGCCAAGTACTCCAGTCTTGCCAAGAGTCCTTCGCCCTTTACTATGTTTTTCTTGCTTTTGAGGGTCTTAATGACTTAGCTGATGATCACTCTTCCCATTATGCCACAGGCTAGCTTTTTGCATTCAGTTGCATTACAGAACTTCTTTGAGTTCCCTTGAGAATGGGTGACACAAACGGTGAGATACGAAGAAATGAGAGACCATACAAATCTGTGGGAGAACAATGTTCTAATTTTTTAATCTGGGGGACAGGTATCCATGAGGTAAATTGCCAGTCACAGGTATGAGAAGAATTTTCAGATTGACAAAGCACAGATTTCTAGTACACAGAAACTAGCCTTGTTTGCTTTACATAACAATCCCACCTGGCTAGTGGGATATGCAGCTCTGGTGAAAGGAACTATATTAAGTACGAGTCCTGAGTTAGAAGGGAGAATGTTAATTTTAACATCTCAATGCAGATCCTACCCAGCTAGCTTCAGATGTAAATTTTTGGAAGTTAGCAAGGAGCTAAGTTTCCCTTTCAGTTTTCATATTTCTGCAGGAAGACGTTTTTGTGTATAAGGAGCAGGTGAAAGAGGCTATATCTAAAGAAATGCAGATTTTTATACTTAGTAAAAGTTTCAACAGCCCAATGCTACATCTCAGCCAAACCTTTTCTATGTAAATTCTGAGATAAAAGTCAAACAAGTGTTCAAGTCTCTTTTAGAGATAAGTACAAAATATTTAAGTTCCAAAAATACAGGAACTTAAAGGGAATTTTAAAGACAGAAAAAAAATAGTTTTAAGTGTCTTTAATTTGGTGCTGAGATTTTCCAGGTAAAGAGAAATTTTTTTTTTTGACTTTTTTTTTTTATTTAAACACCTTGATTACATACATGATTGTGTTTGGGTTTCAGTCATAAAAGGAACACCACCCATCACCAGTGCAACATTCCCATCACCCAAGTCCCAAATCTCCCTCCTCCCCACCCAACCCCCGCCTGTACCCTAAACAGGCTCTACATTTCCCTCATACATTCTCAATATTAGGACAGTTCAAAATGTAGTTATTTCTCTAACTAAACTCATCACTCTTTGTGGTGAGCTTCCTGAGGTGAGCTGGAACTTCCAGCTCTTTTCTCTTTTGTGTCTGAAATTTATTATTGCAAGAATGTCTTTCATTTTTCTTAAAACCCATAGATGAGTGAGACCATTCTGCGTTTTTCTCTCTCTCTGACTTATTTCACTCAGCATAATAGATTCTGTGTACATCTGCGGTTTCCCGGAGCCGGCCCTAGGGCCGAGCCTACAGCCGGCCAGCGGCTGAGGCTCTGCTCAACAGGTAGTCGCACAACGGTGTGGGTGGAGAGCACTCTTCTGAGGAAAAGAAGGGTCCTGTGGAAGCAAGAAGGGTTAATAATGACTAGTGACACAAAGATGGTCAGAAGCATTTATTTCTCACAGACATGGGTATATAAGCAATCTGTTGGGGGCGTGTAAGGCAGAACAAAGGCCCTGGTAACAACCAATCCAGGGCGCACAAGGCAGAACAGGAACCTTGGCAACAACCATTCATATCATGCCAGGGTGCTTTCAAACAGACCAATCAGACAGCAGTTTTGCGATTAACTGCGGGCTGCTATTTTGCACGTACACACCAAGATGGAATGTCAGATATAGGATGTTTTTCCATGAGAACTGCGCGCTCTTAGACCTCTAAAATTCTTAAACAACTGTTATCCTATCCTACAGCAAATGTATAAAATAATGTTTAACGTAAAACTACGTCATGGCCATGAACTAAAATTGATGAGAGCGAGGGCCGGAATGGGTGGTTAGGTCCTGGGTAAGCCAGGCCTTGCAGTAAGCTAAATTTGTCTTGCAAGATTTCCTGTTTGGCAAAGGCTCAAGCAGATGCTAGGTCTTTTTCTTCAATAGAGCAGCTGCAGAGAAAGATGTCGGTCACGTTCATCTGTTGGGGGGAGCAGGCTTGGCTCCCCACATACATCCATGTATAGGAAAATTTCATGACTTCATCCCTCCTGATAGCTGCATAATATTCCATTGTGTATATGTACCACAGTTTCTTTAGCCATTCATCTGTTGAAGGGCATCTTGGTTGTTTCCAGAGTCTTGCTATGGTAAATAGTGCTGCAATGAATATAGGTGTAAGGAAGGGATTTTTGTATTGTATTTTTGTGTTCTTAGGGTATATTCCTAGGAGTGGTATAGCTGGATCGTATGGGAGCTCGATTTCCAGTTTTTGGAGGAATCTCCATATTGCTTTCCATAAAGGTTGAACTAGACGGCATTCCCACCAGCAGTGGATAAGGGTTCCTTTCTCTCCACATCCCTGCCAGCACTGTTTGTTCTCATTCTTTGTGATGTGTGCCATTCTCTGTGGTGTGAGGTGGTATCTCATTGTTGTTTTGATTTGCATCTCTCTGATGATTAGTGATGTGGAGCATTTCTTCATGTGTCTTTTGGCCATTTGTATTTCTTCTTTGTCAAAGTGTCTGTTCATTTCTTCTCCCCATTTTTTGATGGGATTAGATGTTTTTTTCTTGTAAATTTCTGTCAGTGCCTTGTATATTTTGGAGATTAGCCCTTTGTCTGATGGGTATTGGGTGAATAGATTCTCCCACTCAGTGGGTGGCTCTTGAATCCTGGGCACTATTTCCTTTGAGGTGCAGAAGCTTCTCAACTTAATATATTCCCATCTGTTAATCTCTATTTTCACTTGCTTGGAGAGTGCAGTTTCCTCCTTGAAGATGCCTGAAGTCTCAATGTCCTGGAGAGTTTTGCCTATGTGTTGTTCTATATATCTTATGGTTTGGGGTCGGATATCGAGGTCTTTAATCCATTTGGATTTTACCTTCGTACATGATGTTAGCTGGGGGTCTAAGTTCAATTTTTTGCAAGTGGCTAGCCAGTTGTGCCAACACCACTTGTTGAAGAGGCTTTCCTTGCTCCATTTAGGATTTCCTGCTCCTTTATCAAAAATTAGGTGATTGTATGTCTGGGGAACATTTTCTGAGTATTCAAGCCTATTCCACTGATCTGAGGGTTTGTCCTTATTCCAATACCATGCTGTTTTGATAACTATTGCTTTGTAGTAAAGTTTAAAGTTGGGGAAAGTAATTCCTCCCATATTCTTTTTCCCAATGATTGCTTTAGCTATTCTAGGGTGTTTATTGTTCCAAACAAATTTCAAAAGTGCCTGATCTACCTCTTTGAAGAATGTCATAGGTATCTTTAGAGGGATAGCGTTGAATCTGTATAACGCCTTGGGGAGTATTGCCATTTTGATGATGTTAATCCTGCCAATCCATGAGCAGGGTATGTGTTTCCATTTCCGCGTGTCCTCTCTTATTTCTTGGAGCAGAGTTTTATAGTTTTCTTTGTATAGGTCTTTCACATTTTTAGTCAAGTTGATTCCAAGATATTTGAGTTTGTGTGGCACTATTGTGAATGGGGTTGTTTTCTTAATGTCTATTTCTTCCTTATTACTATTGGTGTATAGAAAGGCCATTGATTTTTGTGTGTTAATTTTGTAGCCTGCCACATTGCTATATGAGTCTATTGTTTCTAGAAGCTTTTTCGTAGAGTCTTTAGGGTTTTCTAAGTAGAGCATCATGTCATCTGCAAACAGTGAGAGCTTGACTTCTTCCTTTCCTATCTGGATTCCCTTGATATCTTTTTCTTGCCTAATCGCTATAGCAAGTACTTCCAGTGCTATGTTGAATAGGAGTGGTGAGAGAGGACAGCCTTGTCTTGTGCCAGAATTTAGAGGGAAGGCTTTTAGTTTTTCTCCATTGAGGATAATATTTGCCACTGGCTTGTGGTAGATGGCCTTAACTATATTGAGAAAGGTTCCTTCCATTCCCATCTTGCTGAGAGTTTTGATCAAGAATGGGTGTTGGACCTTGTCAAATGCTTTCTCTGCATCTATTGATATAATCATGTGGTTTTTATTTTTCTTGTTGTTGATGTTGTGTATTATGTTGATAGATTTACGGATGTTAAACCATCCTTGCATTCCTGGGATGAAACCTACTTGATCGTAGTGGATGATCTTCTTAATGAGGTATTGAATCCTATTTGCCAGGATTTTGTTGAGGATCTTTGCATCTGCATTCATCAGCGATATTGGTCTGTACTTTTCTTTTTTCGTAGCATCTCTGTCTGGTTTAGGTATCAAGGTGATGTTGGCTTCATAAAAGCTATTTGGGAGTGTTTCCACTTGTTCAATTTCATGAAAGAGTCTTGCCAGGATTGGTAGTAGTTCCTCTTGGAAAGTTTGATAGAATTCATTAGTGAATCCATCTGGGCCTGGGCTTTTGTTTTTGGGCAGACTTTTGATTACCATTTTTATTTCATCAATGGTGATGGGGGTGTTTAGATATGCTACATCCTCTTCTTTCAACCGTGGAAGATTATAAGAGTCCAAGAATTTATCCATTTCTTCCAGGTTCTCATTTTTAGTGGCATAGAGTTTTTCAACGTAGTTTCTGATTACCCTTTGAATCTCTGTCATATCAGTAGTGATCTCTCCTTTTTCATTCCTAATACGAGTTATCAAGTTTCTCTCTCTCTCTTTATTTGTTAGGTTTGCCAGTGGTCTATCAATCTTGTTTATTTTTTCGAAGAACCAACTTCTGCTTTCGTTGATCTTTCGGATTGTTTTTTGGGTTTCCACTTCGTTGATTTCTGCTCTCAGCTTTGTTATTTCCTTCTGTCTTCCTATTTTTGGGTCCTTTTGTTGAGTACTTTCTAGTTCTATTAGCTGTGTCATTAAGCTACTCAGGTAAGCTCCTTCTTCCTTCCTGATGTGTGCTTGCAAAGCTATAAATTTTCCTCTCAGTACTGCTTTTGCTGTGTTCCATAAGTTCTGATAGTTTGTGTCTTTATTGTCATTTCTTTCCATGAACCTTTTGATTTCCTTCTTGATTTCATCTCGGACCCACTGGTTATTGAGCATGAGGCTGTTTAACTTCCAGGTGTTAAAGTTTTTCTTCTGAGTCCCTTTGGAATTCACAAATAATTTCAGAGCCTTGTGGTCAGCGAAGGTAGTCTGCAAAATTTCTATCCTCTTGATATTATGGAGGTATGTTTTATGTGCCAGCATGTAGTCTATCCTGGAGAATGTCCCATGTACATTGGAGAAGAATGTGTATCCAGGTTTCTGGGGATGGAGTGTCCTATATATATCCACTAGGCCTGTTTCTTCCATTTCTCTCCTCAGGTCTAGTATATTCTTGTTGGGTTTCAGTCTGGTTGACCTATCCAGTGTTGACAAAGCAGTGTTGAGGTCCCCCACAATTATTGTGTTGTTATTGATATTGTTTTTCAGATTTGTCAACAGTTGTTTTAAATATTTTGCTGGTCCCTCATTTGGTGCATATATGTTTAGGAGAGTTATTTCTTCCTGCTCTACATACCCCTTGATTAATATAAAATATCCATCTTTGTCCCTTACAACCTTCCTGAGTATAAAGTTTGCATTATCTGATATTAGTATGGCCACTCCAACTTTTTTATGGGTGTTGTTTGCTTGGATAACTTTTCTCCAGCCTTTTATTTTGAGTCTATGTTTGTTCTGACTATTCAGGTGCGTTTCTTGTAGGCAGCAGAAGGTTGGATTGAGTTTTTTGATCCATTTAGCCACTCTGTGTCTCTTAACTGGTGCATTTAGTCCATTGACGTTGAGAGAAAGAATTGTCCTGGGATTTAATGCCATCTTTATATCGAAATTTGGTGTGTCTTTTGGTCAGTCTTGTCTTAGATTAGGTCTTTCAGTTTTTCTCTTAAGACTGGTTTTGAGTCTGTAAAGTTTCTCAGCTGTTTTTTGTCTGTGAAACCATGTATTCTTCCGTCAAACCGGAAAGTGAGTTTTGCTGGGTACAGTATTCTAGGTGAAGCATTCATTTCATTCAGTCTTGTCATAATATCCCACCACTGCTTTCTGGCATTTAGTGTTTCTGGTGACAGGTCTGCTGTAAATCTCAAGGATGCTTGCTTGAATGTAATTTCCCCTTTTGATCTTGCTGTTTTCAGAATTCTGTCTCTATCTGTGGGATTTGTCATTGTGACTAGGATGTGTCTTGGGGTGGTTTTTCTTGGGTCTCTTTTGGTTGGTACTCTTCGAGCATGCAGGATTTGATCACATATATTCTTTAGCTCTGGGAGTTTCTCTTTAATGATGTTCTTGACCGTTGATTCTTCCTGGAAATTTTCTTCCTGGGTCTCTGGGACTCCAATGATTCTTAAGTTGTTTCTGTTGATCTTATCATAGACCTCTATTTTCTTTTTTCTTTTTTTCTTTTTTTTGTTGTTTTGTTTTGTTTTTTTGTTGAGACCTCTATTTTCATCTGTTCCCATTCTTTGACTAATTTTTCCATTGTCTGTTCATTTGTTTTAAGTTTTTTTTTCCAATCTCTCCTGTTGTATGGAATTGTTATGTATCTCATCTTCCACAGCACCAAGTCTATTCTCAGCTTCTGATACCCTGTCCCAGAGCTTATCCATTTTGTCATTCACTTCGTTTACTGATTTTTTCAGGCCTGTTATTTGACATGTTATTTCCGTTTGGAGTTTTGTGATTTCTGTCTTCATATTTTCTTGATTTTTATTAGTGTTCTGTTCTATTCTATTCATGGTTTCTTTGAGTTCTTTGAGTATATTCCATATTGCTACTCTAAAGTCCTTATCTGAGAGATTGATTAGTTGGTTGGTCGTTAACTGGTCATCAGAATTGTCATCTTCATTCTCTATGTCTGATGCTGGCCTGCGTTGTTTCCCCATTGTCACACTTGTATTGTGGGTTTTTCTACGTGTTGTGGTGGTATTCATTGGTTATATGATGCAGGCAACACACTTCTCTGGCTCCGCCCTTTCTGGATGGGCCGACTTGCCTCCAAGGTAGGGGAGTCCTCCGTGGATGAAGCCACACACAGGATCAAATCTTAGGCCCAAGCACGCAGCAGAGAAGACAGTCTGGAGAGAAA